>NC_142037.1:73010800-73161500 GCF_982192425.1 Myodes glareolus | reverse complement strand
CTCCTAGACCAATGACAAATTCTTTAAAACAATGACCTTAGACTTTATCATTTTTATATAATCTTCATGGTACCAGACAGAAGACACACAAGCTATTATAAAAAGTAGAAAATATTGTTTTAATGCATGGAAGAAAATACAGGAGCAAAGATGGAATACAGACACAGATGAAATGAAGTTTGAAATATAAGTGAGCCATGTGAGCATCTGAAACATTTATATTGTTATTGTTCAGGTAGGTTTAGGATTCCAGGTGAAAGAATGGGAAAAATGAAATTGAGGAAATTAATATAAAATCATTAAATAATTACTGGATATTTAATTGACTCAGTCACATATGGTTGTTACAGCAAATGAATAACTTTTCTTTATTTGTTTGGTCCTAGTTTTTTCAACTAACCTCTCTATTTTCAGGAAGACAGTGGTATAAAAGCACAAATGCTTTGTTCACTGTGAGGCTCATGACATTTTCTTTTGTGTCTTTTTTTGTACTTTTTAAAAAGATTTATTTATTTATTACTCATACAGCATTCTGCCTGCATATATGCCTGCACACCAGAAGAGGGAACCATATTTCATCATAGATGGTTGTGAGCCACCATGTGGTTGCTGGGAATTGAACTCAGGACCTTTGGAAGAACAACCAGTGCTCTTAACCTCTGAGCCATCTCTCCAGCCTCCTTCTTTTGTGTCTTGAATAAGGAAGTAATCCCATATCTTTAGCTAACTGCAAATTTCGTTATTTTAATTTTCTTCACAATTAAATATAATTCCATTCTATATATGTGTCACATTTCCATAAACTGTTAATCAATTAAAATATCTAAGATGATTCCATTTATTTTGACTAGGGCAACAATTCACCTGCTGAAACTAGTATCTCTCAGAGGAAAATACATACACTGGATATATGCCTAAGAGTGGCTTGTTTGATAAATACACACTGGGTAAAGTTGTATTGCTATGATTTGTGTAATAAAAAGCTGAGTGATCAAGAGCTAGGCAGGTAAGACAGGAGGAACTTCTGGGCAGAGAGAGAAATGGGGAGAAGGAATCTAGGCTTGCGGTATTGACAGAGTTGGAGCAAGTTAGATGTGCCATACTGAGAAGAGATATATGCACCACATGGAAAAATGTAAATTTAAAAATAGGGGTTAACTGAGCTGTAAGAGTTCGTGGGGGAAACAGCCTAAACTAAGGTCAAGCTTTCATAATTAATAGTAAATCTTTGTATAATAATTTTTGCCTTGTGGTCCAAAGATGCTCCAACAAGAAAGCTTGCAACAGAATGGTATAGCTGGGTAATTTGGATCTATTTTAGCTTTTTAATAGTTCTCGGCACTAATTTAATTTCTATAGGGCTTCAGCAGTTAGCAATTTATCAAAGTGAGGAAGATTTCTCCTTTCCCTGCATTCTCAGGAGAATTGGCTGTTAGTTGTATTCATAATCATAACCATTATGCCAGAGCATAGAATGAATTCACAGTGTAGTTTTAATTTATTTTTCGTTAATGGTAGGAATATAGTTTTAGACATTTCTTATCATTTTTTTATTTCTTCATCATAGAACTCTCTTCAAATCTATAGCCTACTCTTTATTAGTTGTTTTGCATTTTTTATTTTTATTTTTTATATTTTTTATTGATATCTATTGAGCTCTACATTTTTCACTTGCCCCCTCCCTGCCTTTCCCCTCCCCCCTTCAACCCTCCCCCAAAGGTCCCCATGCTCCCAATTTACTCAGGAGATCTTGTTTTTTTCTCCTTTCTACTTCCCGTGTAGATTAGATCTATGTAAGTCTAAGTAGATCTAATCTACATATTTTACTTTCTTTATTGAGACTTTGACTTTTGAGATCTTTGCATATTCTGCATATTAATTCTCTATTGGATGTGTACCTGTCACAGACTCTCTTCTTCTATAATAATAATATTTCGATTAAAATGATTACTTTTCTCAAGAACCTTTAATTTATTACTTAAATCATATTCTGCCTTAATTTTAGGAGTCCCTTCTCCCCCTCCACTAGGTGAGTCTCTGGTATTAAACTCAAATCACCTGATCTGGAGTGGTGGCTACCCACTGACCCATCCTATAGCCCTATCTTTTATTTTGCCTATAGAAATTAGAGGTATCCGTCCTTCTCTGTTAAGCACCAGAGAGAAAGGAATTATAAGGGCAACATGAGAATACATTTTAGACAAAAAAAATGTCATATTTTCAAGTTTTTATTTAAGTGTTGTAAAAACAAACAACATCCAGCCTCTGGTCCCTGGCCATGTAGCCCAGAGACGCCGATAAACCAAGCACGACTGACAGTCTAAATTCAGGACAAAAAAACCAATAAAGGTCAGTGAAATAATTTCTAATGATATTTGGCTATATTCCTTGATCGGCACTTAGCCCTATCGTCATCAGAGAGGCTTCATCCAGCAACTGATGAGAGCAGATGCAGAGATACACATCGAAACACTAGAAGAAGCCCAGGGAATAGTGAAGAAGAGGAGAAAAAAAGGATTGTAGAACCCAGATGAGTCAAGAACACCAAAAGAAAACCCACAGAATCCACCTAGGCTTAAAGTGGTGATAGAAGCTTATGCAATGATCAGAGAGCATGCATGGGTCTGAGCTAGGTCCTCTGCATACTTGCTAAGGTTGTGAAGCTTGCTTTTCTAATAGAACTCCAAACAGCGGGAGTGGGAGGTATTTCTGACTCTTTAATTTATTCTGGGAACCCTTTTCTTTCTACTGAGTTTCTTCTTCCAGTCTTCATAGTGAGAGTTTTTGTTTAGTCTAAATGTAATTTGCTATGCTCTGCTCATTTGATATCCCAGTGAGGCCTGTTCTTTTCTGAAGGGTATTGAAGGATAAGCGAGGAAATGGAGGAAGGGAAGGGAACAGATATCAGGGAGGGGGAGATGTGGGAGTAACTTTACTGGGGATATAATGAATTTACCTCTTTTACCATGTATAATTCATAAGTGTTCCATGTATCTGAACTGCCATATTGACAAGTCTCATAATTTGTCTTACACTTCTAGTCTCTGTAGGTATTAACTTAACTCACAACCACTTGTTGACTGCATTCCCTGACAATCACTCTTGCACCTGCTGTCTGCAATGTGACTGCTTTTCAGTAGCATATCAATAGAATGGTACATTATGTGTCTCCTGTGACTGTTGTCTTTCTGCATAAGAGAAAGTATTAATAGTATCATATGCACACTTAATAAATACAACAATAGTTAAAGAAAAGAAAAGAGATCATATTTGGAGGAAATCAAAGTGGAGGGCGTGGGAGGATTGAGAGGGATGCAAGGGAAGAGGGAATGTTGTAATTGTATTATACTGACAAAATAATTTAAGATTATGTTATTCAGATTTGTCTATGCTTGAACAAAAAATTAGAAGGAATTGCTTTTATGAATATATAATACAAATTTCAGGAAACAATTGCTAGGGTTTGAATTGTAATGATATGGCCGGCAGAGGAATTATCACTTGGGTTAAGTGAAATTGAATGAGTGAAGAACTTATTGTTCCATTTAAGTCTCATGAATATAGACATTTATAATGGCTTATTTTTCATGAGTCTTTACATATTCTCTTTAAAAAGTATTTGGGTTCCAGAAAACTTTCACTAAAACCACTAAAGTATAAGTGTGTGTAGGAAAGGAGATTAAGCGGAAACAACCTAATTTAAATCTGCAAATGCCCACGTTAGCCTCTGTTCAGCTCTGCATACAGAATATCTATTGGCTTTAGTGTTAAAGCCGAAGGAAAGGAATGCCTTGGCAGCCCATCATTGTCTAAGTGTAATCAGGCACTTAGCAACACTGACTTTGGAAGCAGGCATCCTGTGTTTGGAAACAGCAGCTGAATCCACAATGAGCGAGTTGATTGCCCATTTAGTGTTCTAATGTGGAGCACAGGGGACACCCATACTGCACCTGAATCAAGGTGTAAACTGAATAGCAAGACAATGCTTTTTAAATATGATTTTGACTGCTTACTTATTTGGCACAGGACTTTTTTTTTTTCCCAAATGTTTCTTTCCCAAATTCTTTGTCTCTGTTGTACTTTTTCCGTAGAGATTACGAATGGTGATTATGCTATCTGTCTAACTCTATCCTTTTTTTTTTTTAACTTTTCAGTGAAATTTTATTAAGTGTTGCATCATGATTCAGGGTCCCAGAGTAGTGACCATCATATACCCAAGTCTCCCTTTACTGTATGGGGAGAGGAGAGCTAACAGAGGAGAGGTAGGTGGAGCCTACCAACTCTGACGTAATAGCGAGGCAACCAGCATAGGACCAAACTAGGCCCTCTGAATGTGGGTAACAGTTGTATGGCTGAAGGAGACTGTTTGGTCAGTGGTGGTGTGACCAGGATTTATCGCTACTGCTTGTTCTGGCTATTTGGAACCCATTCTCTCTGGAGGGATACCTTGCTTGGCTTAGATATAGTAGGGAGGGCCTTGGTCTGGCCTCAAAGCAGTGTGGTAGACTTTGTTGACTCCCCATGGGAAGCCTTAATCTCTCTGAGGAGTGGATGAGGCAGTAGGATGGAAGGTAGAATAGGGGAGAAAGATAAAGAGAGCTGGAGGAGGGGAGGGAGTGGAAATGGATTTGGCAAGTAAAACGAGAAAAGATAGTTTTTTAAAATAAATTTTAGAAAGGAATGAATCTACATCTAATTTTCAAATTATTTTTAATATAAAACTTGTTCTAAAGACTCAAAGAAAACATGTAGATTGATGGCATGCAAATTTAAAATACAATGAACATGGTCTCACAATAAAACTGGGGATTTTATACCCCTCAGTCTAAATTGTTGTTTATATATAAACCTAAATAAAAAGAAATATAAGTATTTATATTTGGTTACAACACTTCAATAATTACATCCCCAAATTTTGTTTTAAAATCATATTACGAATAATTTATTTATTCTTCCTGTTATATAATTCAAAGTGAAAAAAATTACATCATTTCTTAAGAAAATATCTGTACAAGATTTGCCTAATTCATCCACAACTAGGTTATATGTTTACAGTGTGCTTCAACTTTGGTGTGATTTAAAAATCAGGTGTAATGTAGGTTTCCCACCTAGACACAGTTAATTAAGTTAAGCCAATGGTGCAAAAAAGAGATTTAATGACTTTATCAAAAATATAACTAATATTCTACACTATACACTTATATTTTTGGCTAGCTTGGAAGATATCTTCAGGTAAGAACATTTAAATTGGTATGCTTTGCATAAATACAAATATTCTGTACAGCCTACTCGAGTTTATTGTTTAAGAGCTTAAGAAATAGAAGACGGAAGAAGAGAAAATAAAGAATGAACAAGAAAACAACAAAATTCAGACTCCTTTATCATTAGATTATATTGCATCATTGTGGGCTAATTTGCCAACCTTCAGACTTACGGTTTTCCCATGGTCAAAGCTGCTGGCCTAAACTACACCTCCAAACTTGCTATAACTCATTGAGGCAGCTCCTTAGAGCAATTCTATTTCTATAAATAACCTTATCCTACTAGGACTTTTCTTTCAATGTCTAACACAGATTTTTATGATCCCTCCCACCTCTAAATCAACAGAGAAGTTTTCAGGAATTCAGGATATCTTTTTGTAGTCAATTTTGTGGAAACATCTAAATCTGAGCTGAGCTCTGTATTAAATGTGGAATTTCAATATGTTTTGAATGAATCACAGAATTGGCAAAGGCTTTCATTCATAAACACTCAAGTCCTTGGATCACAGCCAAGTCTAGAGCAATGAGGCAATGCGCATTGTAATATTAGTACTGAGGAAGATGTCCTTAGAAGACAGACAACAGGAGAGAAAACATCTGCCCAGTAGGAAGAGAGAGCGCTGCAAGTGCTCGCTGAGGCACTGCCTCACATCACAGGACACATGATGGAGCGAGAGAAACAGCAGTGGGCAAACTGTCATGGGCAGCCTTAATGTGTGATTCCCATGGAGTAAAACCATTATTTATCTCATGGGAATAGGGAAGTGATGATGCATGAACCCACACCTTCCATTGCAGCTGAAGATTTGACATTCATGAGGTGTGTGAAAAAAGCAGTTGTCCTTGAAGTAAATTTATACAAAGACATTATAGGTACTGTTCTAAAAATAACAAAATCAATATATTCAAAAAATCCTGCCATAGTGTGCTGGACGTACTTTCAGGAGTGATGTTGCAGGAGTGAAATTACAGAGAGACAGACAGATAGAAAAAATAGAGAGACAGGTGACAGTTAAAAATAATATATATAGCAAAATAAAGAAATCTTAATTTGCTTTGGTTATAAGTCATGTTTGTAATTATTATGCAATCATTTATATTGCAGTTTCCCTTGCTTTTCTGCTTGATTTTGAATGTTATGAGTGACCTCTATACATTTCAGTATTTGAAAATAATCAAAACTTCAAACACTGGAATAAGAGTAATGTTATTAAGAAAATTATTACAAGGTTGAGATACCATTTTTAACTATACAACATTGATAAAAACATGCAAATAAATAATGATACTTGCTTCCATTAGAAAGTGTCTTACTGTTTCCTGTTTACTTGCTGAAATGAAATGATCCACAGTACTTCTGAGGTTCATATTTCCCAGGATTCTGTGCTGATGGATATGGTTTGGATCAGGTAATGACAATGCCAATTTTTAACACTGCCAAAATCAACAGAGATTTCATTTCTGTTATTTTTCTCTTCTACAAGAAAAGGAGATTCCAAATTTTAAATTCTTCTTTTCTTAATTTGCCTGATGCATAGAATGGCAGAGATTCTCAGCATCGCTATCACTTTCTCTCTCTTATCCACATTCATACTCCTTTTTGTACATATTCTCAACTGACACATTTTTCTTTGTGCTGCTATACTTCCTTATAGAATGTTGATGAAACTAATAAATAGATAAGGATGTATGCTCAAAACCAGTGCCCAGTATATAGAGGAACTAAAAACATACTTTCTTGTGATTTTCATTTTTAAGGTAAATTTTGATTTGTATAGGTAAAAGCATAGAAATCAGATTAGGTATCATAGGAATATATTTCCACATACTACACAATACTATTTGAGACTATGTTTATATCTTCATGGAATATAATAAAGGCTCAGACAAGCATCAAAAATCTTATGATGGATGACCATTATTGAGAAGTGAGGTTATAAAATTCTCATTGCCATGTGTAGGTAGGAACCTTTATGACAGGCCCACAATACACCATATTTTGTAGTATATCTTCACATTTTATAGTCCTAAAATATGAGTAAGTAGCAAGATCTATCCTCTGTATTTCAATTCCACAGTACTATCTTTAACTGGCCACTATTAGTATCAGCAATGATTATATCAATACTGTTACATCTATAAAATAAACACATTATCACTTTAACCTAACACTTAAATTATGTTTTAAAGAAACATACTCAAGTAGTTTTGAAGACTGGCACTTTATTTGAATTGACAATTCATTGAAAATAACTTACATCAGTCTCATTTCTGATGCTGATTTGAATTAAACATTTTTATCTTAGAATGTGTAATGTTTTGAATTTCTCTATTAATATGTTAATCAAGTATGTTATTCAATCAACAAAATTTTCTAAATATTCATTAAGCTAGATATTTTACCTGTAGATAACATACTTTGAATGAGAAGTATTGCAATACAGACAGATGTGAAATGAAATTAATGAGTTGCAGATCACATAAATTAGAAACAGAAATAAGCATTGAAACAGCAAGAATTAACAAACCACTGTGCAAAGTCCTAACATCTAACACAATAACAAAGTATCATTTCTGTTATAAGACTTTTTTTGTATCCTCCTATAAACCTGCAGAGAAATCTAATCAGTATCTGAGTGATGATATAAAAGGGCTGTTATTTGATGTCTAGCTGAAAAGAAATAAAAATCACATACACAATTCAATACTAATCATGGACTGTTAAAAATTCTATGTACTATATGAATGTATTTTAAAATGTAAAGAAGCTAACAATAAGTTACAGCTAACATATATGAACTGTGCTATAGTTGATATATGATCAAATGTGTGTCACTGGTTAAGAAACAAGAAAGAATATGAATTTGAGAAAAATGTCAAAAGTGATCTGAAACAGAATTATTTAAAGTTGTAAAACATTAAATGAAGAGATAAGGCACTGATTAGTAAACCAAAAGGTCTGGGACATAGGATTGGTCCGCGAAGGATGGAAGATGCATGCTCCATGGGCTTTGAAATTACCAAATAAAAGAATAAAAGGAGAAACATGCACGATGGATAAAAGTATTCACTAGCATCTACAGAGCCTTATGAGTGAAGAAGATTATAACTCATATCCAATGTTCAGTGTCTAATGGTGAGAAGAAAGTGTTGCTCATAAAAAATATTTCAGTGGAAACATTAAAAGTGGATGAAGGTTAATTATGAATTATATGATATGTAATCGAACCTCCTGATAAAATAAGAGACAATGATGTACCACTCCCAACAGTCATATATATATATAATATATATTAATATATCAATAATATGTACTTCTAATAAAAAGTATGCATTTTAATAAAGAGCTATCCTCTAAGTTGATTGTGTGAAAAAGTTATTACGACCTTATGCTTCGTGAAAAACTGATGGCAAACTTTATGTCCTTCACCAATGGAATGAGTGAGTTGTTTACATAAATGTAAAAAGAAAAAAATAAATGGAATTGGAAGACAAAACATTAAATGTATGTTCATCAATATAAATGATGTGCAACACTGTTTTAAGTAACGTTTAAGTCATTAATAACATGCATTAATCTTCACATGCTCATTTGAATACTTCAGTTTTCAATTTTTTTAAAAAGTGGAAAAAAAGTTCATGTTTTTGAGAGTTGTTGCTTGACAGAGTGACTATTTCTATATTTACTTTTAATAAAAGGAATCATTTAACCTAGTTTATGGATTCAGAGGGTTACAATCGTGATGATACAGCAAAGAAACAATTGGAAGCCAGTGTTGTAATTGTCACCCTTGAGGAAGAGAGAGTCACACAGACTGAGAATATTTTGAATATTTCAAAACCTCAAAGCCAGCTCCCAGTAACCTAACTTCTCCAACAAATCCACAGCTCTTAATTCTTCTTAAGTAGAATTCAACCCACTAGGGACCAAGTTTTCAAATATTACAGCCTGTGGTGGTCACTATTCTCATTCAAACCACCTCATTCTATTCCTTCATCCTCAATGGCTTATAGCAACATCTTCATTAAAAAAAAAATTCTTTAATAAAACAAAGCTTGAAAGTCCAAAGTCTCTCTGAGACTCATTGCTATCTCTTAATAATAACCCCTTGTAGAGTCAAAAATCTAAAAGTAAATTACATGCTTCTAATATACAATGGCACAGAATACATATCATCATTCCAAAACGGAGGTGTGGAAGAAATTGAGAAAAAGAATAGACTGAAGGAAAATTGAAACATAACAGGGTAGACTCCAAATCCTGTAGCTTGATGTCAGCTATCCAAGGGCATTCATGACTTAATGCAGTCTTTCTGCCTATGACATACTTCTCTGTCTTTGACTAATTTGACTCTTTGGCAAGTAACACACAGCTTTGGCATCTCCAACATCTTGGGGTCTCCAACAGAATCCAGGCTTTTGCAACGATTCTTCACAGTCGGATCTTATCTCATGAACACCGTTTAACTGCAGAAGTCTATTCCACAACACCTTTACCCTTGTACCCTCATGAATCAAAAACCGGAACTATGTGGAAAATACTGCCAAATTCTGCTGACCTTTTGTGATGGAGTCTGACATTTTTTAATTGAATTTGAAGAAGCTTTGTTTTCTTGTTATTGTTGGTTTTTTTTCTTTGTTTTTTTAGGGTCAGAAAATTATTCAGACTTTTTTCCTCCTTTTTAAAAGTTAGTTAGGTGATGCTATGATGTAAGGACACTCTTTCCTTCTTCCATTTCAGGTAAGGTCTCTCTCTCTCTCTCTACTCTTTCAGCACAAGCTGTTGCTCACAATTTAAATTATCTAGTGCTATACTTACTTTCAAATTATACATTTTCTATTTCTTTTCACCTCACCTGGTCTTTTTCATTAATACAATGCATAAGAGTGAACACTGAGAAACAAGTGACAGATGATATTAGGCTATCTTCAAGGAAATTAGTTTATTAATTTTTCAACTTAGCTTTAGGAAGGTACTTAGGACAAAAAAGAGCAGCCAAAATATCATAAGAATGGTATCTAGCCAAGATACTAATATTGTACCCTTCTGAAACCTCTGAAGCGAGGCCTCCATTCAGACTCCTCCCAGAATATCTATTTTCCAAGATAAAAATAGTATGAATGTTTATTCATCCTTATGGTGTTCAAGAGTCTTCCTAAATTTCCAAATCAGTTGGATTGGCTATTGTTGGCAAATAAAATAATTACATCATAACTTTTATTGAGTTTCTATGAGAAATAGTAATTATATTTTAATATTTCCCATGCACTGATTACTAAATGATTTCTCTTTTTACACAGATAAATCCTAATGTTTTTAAATGTCCCAAAGTTTTATAAGATAATATAATGTTTCTCTAATTTTCAGGAAAGGGGGTACTTTTTAATATAAACATTAAACACTTTAAAGTGTATTAGATTCCCAAACAAATAATTAATGAAATTAGAAAATATGAGAATCAAAAAGGAAAATCATGAAATTATAATGCAAGCCAGATTAGGAATGCCCTAACCAGTCCTCACGGCATGTGTTCCCTTGTGAAGATACATATCATATCAGCAGCATTTATTCATAATGTCTATTTAATTTTTAGATATTATATACTTTAAAAGAATTGTAGCAAAGTGTAAAATTCTAAGTAATATACTCATTTGGAGAGAAGTAGCAAATCACATTGTACCATAATAATTAATACTGGAGTTCACGCATTGGTAAATGAAAGTTTTATTAAGTCAATGGACACAAGAGAAAGAGATCCAATGAAGAATTCTGATAAAATTGGCCTTAGCTATAACTCTCTGAACAAGAGTAAAGGACTTTTTCCTTCCAGTATTGTTTTTCTTTTTTTCACGATTGTCCTTGGTCAACAGCTCAGTTTATTTCTTTGCCTTCCCCTCCTTGTCCTATTCACACCTCCAGAGGGTTGACTTGATTGAAGTGAACCTTTAACCCAGCACAAATGGAAATCACTCTCTTAATTAGAGTTCCCAGTGTGTGCCTAAAACTTCTGTGAAAACACCAATCATAAACCTGCCAAACAAACAAAAAAAACTTCATGTTGGTGATGTTCTGTTATCTGAGCCTCCTCCCTCTTTCCAAGCACCATAAGTTCCCAGGTAGTTTAGGACATTGCAAACTGACATCTTGCTTCATCATAAATAAGACTAAATCAGACAAGCATATTTGAAAAAAGGAATCAAAATTTCATTTTCAAATCTGACTCCAGTGTTTGATACTATTTGAAAAAAATGGAAATTTTTTGTTAGCTCTGCTTTATTTCAAGTTTTGCTAAATGCATAAAACTCATTTATTCCTCTTTAGTGAGTTAGCCAATCTACTCAGATTTGTAATAAATATTTGATGTGTAAGTTAAAAATTGCAATCTTTACAAATTTATTTTAAGTGTTATCATAATGAGGAATGTCATTCATGGACTGATATATAACTTGTGTTTGTATATACAAAATTAATAAAAAGATATTACTAGTATATGATGGGGAATTAACATCAACATATTGTTTCATACACACCTCTCCTTATACAAAGTAAAGTATATATACTCAAATAGTCCCTTAGTACTTTCATATTACATGTTTTCTAATTTTCTTGCATGCTAACATTTACTTACATGTAACATAAAATAGATACTTATGTTGGTTTCATACTCATTCATTCCTATGTGTGGAGCACTGAGAATTTATAATCTCCTGATAAACTTATAATCTCCTGATAATTGTTCATAGCTGATGTGACATTAAGGATTGTTCTGTCTTTCTGCAGCTGCTCTTAAACTCTGTCATGTTTCATGATATATGCAGAAAGATATCACACTTATTACAGAAATTTTGCAAGTTTCTTTAATCTCAAAATGCCTTGATATGAGTTAGGGAGAAAAAAACATATGGAAAGAAGAAAACATGAATTCTAATGTTGTTTGTCAGAGTTCAATGTTAATACACCAAAAATATATTAAATAAGATAGTATTCAATACAAAGATTCACAAAACATAACTATGCATTGTTTAAAGATAGAAATATTATTATAAGCTCATAGAGATATAGGTCAAAGAATACCTAGTACACACGGGTACTCTTTCCCAAGATGGTGGTGAGGACAAGATGGTGCCTAACAATGTGTTTGTATTCTTCCTGAGCTGTTGCAGTCAGGAATTATAAATTTTATTGATCTTAAAACAAGCACATACACACAGAGAAACATAAATCAAGCGTACTATGAAATTGTACCCACATATTCTCACAGACAAACTGTGGCCCCATTTTTCTAACAGGCAGAGAACTAAAACACTTTTAGAAACCTGTATCAGCTGACCAACTTAAAAATCCTGGTGTAGACAGGTGGCAAAAGCCAAGGAAGCACAGAGGTGGGTCCCTTGAAGACCAGATTAACAGATGCTGCAAGTGGAAACAAAAACAAAAGGACCAAAGAGGCATATGGTTTTAGAGTAAAAGGACAGAGGAAACAGATTCATTTTAGAAAATCCCAGAGTGACAACAAATAGCTAGAGAGCAGGGAAGGGGAGGGGAGTGGAGAAGTGAGAGTGGGAGTCCATCTAGAAAACATGGGCTTTTGGAGTCTTGTTTATTTTTATGTTAGATGTAAGATAACCCCAATTTAGAAAGATTTTGCGAAAGGGAACTCAAGGGTCTTTGAGGAATCAGCTTGGAATGGCAAGAACCCTTTTAAGCCCATGTCAAGTGGGACTCAAGACTGTTGCAATGCATCCATTGGACTGTGCTCTTGAGTCAAAAATAGGTGGTTCATGAGAAATGAGTGGTAGATATCTCTAGCCCACCCAAGTCCCATCTCAGGGAGGCCTGGCTCACTGTGTGGGTTGGACTTTCATGTCACGATTGGGACTTCAATGGAAAGCCCAAAAAGCAACAAAAATAAACGTGAATGGATCCCCTAGCCCTATCCGCATAAAGCAAAAAAAGGAGGAACTCACCGAGATGAAGCCTATCTTAGCCTGGTGGAGAGTGCACGAGAAGGGTCTTTTCCAGCACATGACACTGGGCCCATGAGAAAAACAGAAGCCCTCATTGGAAGCCTCCATATATTAGGAATATTTTTAAGAGGAGCCTCTCTACCAATGCAAATAATTCCTATCAGATCAAATTAGACCAAATAAAAGATGCCCACGTTTAATGTAGTGCTCCCTTGTGGCCCAGGAAAGTGAGGGAAGGGGAAGAGAGCAGGGGAGAACATGCAAAACCCGGAGACTACATGTTCCTTTCTGGGCAACAGCCTAAATAGCCTGTGGAAGTGGTCCTGACCCTCCCTGGGTTGGGGGTCATTGCTTGGAGGGCTTTTTTGACCCTCTCGGGTCACTGCTTGACTGGTGTTCCCAGAAGTGGAGTCTGGACCAAGGCTACTCCCAGGGGATAGACTTGAAATGGAGCTTCCTGCTCTATTGGAGCACCAAGGATGAGTGGCAGGGGCTAGAGTGATGCTTTCACACAAACATCCCAGACTTCTTGGATATAGGGGTGTCAGAGAGCTGGGGACTCACTTTTGACCAAACAGCTGCTAGCACCTAGCCAGAAAGCCATCTCTCAAAGGAGCCATGCCTCTTTTTACTGTTGCCAGTCAACAGATCTCACCTGAAAGACGCAGCTACCAAGGAATCATGTTGAACTCAGTTCCTGAGTGTCTAGAATTCTTTTTAAAGCTTTTGCCAGGTTGTAAATGAAAATTCCAGCCCCATGTTGGGTAACATATTATTTGCAGAGTTTTCCTGTCCCAACTGCTTGCTCCAAAATAACTGACACAGAGACTTAATATTACTTATAAACGCTCAGCCAATAGCTCAGGCCTATTAATAACTAGCTCTTACATTTTGTTAACCCATATTCCTTATTTATGCCCTGCAATCTGGTGGTACGCTTATTAGCATGGCTTGTTCATCTCCTGTTCCCTCCGCATCTGGTTGACTACTCCTGACTTGGGCTTTTGCCTACCATTATTTTCAGTTTTGCTTTCCTCCCTAACTTAATTCGGCCTTTCTATAGGCCAATCAATTTTTTTATTAACCAATGAGAGTAATACACATTAACAGAGTACAGAAGGATTATTTCACAGCATGCATTCTTAATTTGTTTCTGACTATGTTTTTAAAATAATTGAATAACAATTAAATTTTGGTAATACAATTTGTATATAATTCTGCTGTCTTATTTTCAGAAGTTATTTTTTGAAAACAATTTATTTAAAAATGAAAGGCACGATAAACCTTGTATTTAAAACCTGGGTCTTTGTTTTGAAAAGTTTAACAGTTGTGATATGCTCCAATACTAGATGTATCTCTAGTATTTCTAATAAATTCATACAAACATAATTGTAATAATGTAGACATTTTACTTGAAAATACAATATTTTTTACAGATATTTGGTCATAAGAGCAAGTATTCAAAATTCAAACCACTCAGATGTTAAATTCTAAATTCTAAAGAGATTATAAGTTCCTTTCTCTATGTATTCCCAGATATACATGGTGTGGCTTGTCATGTTAAACATGTTTTCATTTGATTGCTTAGTGAGACAAAGAAATTCATTAAAACCTACGAATAAAATTTAGAAATGCTGTTACCACTTGGAAAAATTAAAATATTCTGTTCGATATGTGTACATTAAGCCCAAGCAATGAAAAAAAGAGAAAAATCAATAAAACTGTTTATATTCAGGTTTCAAATCCTATTTTGTATTTGGTAATCTGTATTGTCAGGTTTTTTTAAACTAAAGGTGCCTCTATTACTTACCTAGTAATTAACATAAGGTTGTAGAACTACTGGGTCTTGGGATAAGAATGCTCTAGCACCACATGTTCATATTACTTATAGTGCAAAAGGTACAAACTGGAGATTTTAAAGATGACTAAAGCCTCGGTAATGCTTCAGAAGTTGACACAATGCAGACTTAAAGTATCTACTTAACTCATATACTCATGTTATGAATGTCGTTACTTCAAAAACATCAGTCTTCTAATTTTGTAATATTTTTGCTCTCTTAAATTATTATGTGTGTGGGTATGTGTGTGTATATGTGTATATATATATATATGGAACATATATATATATATATATATATATATATATATATATGCACGTACATAAACTTTAAAGTTTTTTTTATTTTATGTATCTGAGTGTTTTTCTTGAATACTGCATGGGAACTTTTTCCATCCCCTGAAACTAGACTTAAGACAGTTGAATGGCATGGTGTTCTTGGAATTGTACCTATGTCACCTGGAAGATTTGGCAGTATTTTCAGACACCAAGCCATCTTATTCAGCCTTTGATATTGAATATAGCAGTCAGTATCACCTTGTGACCTTTTATCTTATCATTTAAATAATTGTGCCCATTTATTTATGACTTTTTGTATATGAAATTTTATACACTATTATGCCTGAATCATGCAATTTATATTTTTAATTACCTACCTTTTATTAACAACTAGCATCTTGAGAAAGTGGGGAAGGTTTAAAGGGGAGGGAGAGGAAGGAAGGTGAGCAGAGAAAAATGTAGAGCTCAATAAAATAAATAAAAAAGAAAAAAGAAAGGAAATTGTCAGTTTCTAAGATAGTAATACAGATCAAATTCTTTTCAAACTGCTTTTATTTTGGTGCTGACATAAAAACAGAATAAGCTGGTATAAAGTAGACAAATTTATAGCACAGAAGTTTCAAAGTTATTATGCTCTTTTACATTCATCTATGTTTTCCTAGTATGTCTTTTGCCAAGAAAAATTAAAGTACGTCAATAGACCTTATACAATGTATGACCATTCTTGATACGGCTAACTCAAGAGAAGTTTATGAGAAGTAAACACAGATAGTCTAAACCTGACACACACACTAAGAATTGCAACTCTACCTCTAACGAATTCCCGGGCAGTTTGCACAGGTTCTCTAGAGGGTAGCTACCATGCTTTTACCTGGGGTTAATCTTCTGGATGCTTTCTCTGCTGGTGTGAAATAAACCAAGAGCTGACAAGCACAGGTGCAGTGACTTTATAGCTAGACCTTTAACTACCTAGCCTGTTTTCAGTTCATCACTCCCTGTCTTCCAAATTTGACATGATATTGTGGAATCTGGGTTCTGTGCATAAATAACTCCCCTATTATAACCAGGGTAATACCATGGAAAGACCCTTTCCTTTCTTTCCTTTCCTTTCCTTTTCGTTCCTTGCCCTTACTCCCTCATTTCTTTCATTTATTTTTTTAACATGTCTTCTAACTACTCCTTAATACCCTGACTGATGAACTAAGTCTCAAACTTCTTCATCTATCACTAAAACTTTTGTGGGATTAATAATGAAATGGTATTTATTAACTCACTGAAGTGCACTTTATCAGTTCATTGGTCAATCAGATGTATGTGTTGAGTAGTAATTTAACCAAAGCTTAACAGTGATGCTAAGTTATGGAACTGCATTTTCTGCTCCTCTGAAAAACACCACTTTGTATGTAACACACACAGAAAAATGTTTGTTAAAATGTGTCTGTTTACCCTTCTAACAAACTTGCCATTCAGAATAGTCTTGTTCTTATTAGAAAACACAAATGATTATGAAAATTGAAATTAGATTACCTGACATCACTGCTGATACACATGTATAAAATTTATATGCATATGTTTGCTTAAGATACAGGAATTGTAGTGCTGGAAATGATAATTATATAACAAGATCAATTCAAACATATCATGCTACTTGATAATTCTTGAAGATGTGTTTCATAAAATATAATTTCAGAAAGGTATATTCAAGTCATTTTAACATTTGATTTCTTAGATGATGCCATATTGCAATTTTGCTCATTTAAGCTTGAAAAAAGCTATACAAATAAAGACAGCACTACAGTTATTGACTGTATTTGAGTATAAACATTTTCTTCTGATCATTCCCTTTTGTGTCATATGCCATAACACTTACTGAAAAGTTGCATCTCTAAGCTCTTTGGTCAAGAGAAAAACAGACAAAGTCACATAGAATAATATATCACAACAATCTAATCACTGCTGAAAGAGAATAACTTGCTGGGGAAACTAGGAGAAACACAGGATCTCAACAGTCACAGACTGGAGCAATAACGTGGAAAGTTGGAAATGACCTAAGCAGCATAGTAAATTCTTGTCTCATACTCTCTCCATAGAGATGTTGCAGCATTCAAGAATATATGAATGCATGTGTTAAATTAGACAGATGTTTTAATATTTTTACAATATTAAAAAATGTGAGAAAATTATGTAATAAGATATAATGAAGGAAGGAGATAAACAATTGTGGAACTTATTTTGAGACCTTAATAAAATTTTCACTAACAAAATTACTTTAGGAAAAAGTCTTTGATTACATCTTACTGACATTTCTATTGATATTAACAGATACTAAATATTATTTTTATTTAAGGTATGTGAAATTCAGGAGCGCTACATAAAAGTACATGGTAAATATTGTAAGAACCACAGGGCATGGGCAGCTATTGACGGACAGTGTCTTCTAGAAATGAAGAAATGCTACAGAACAATGAAAACTCAACAATATGGGTACCTAAAGAAGGCCTGCATAATGACACTAGCTATACAGCAATGAGGGTGAATGAAGGTGCACAAGGCCCCACCACTAGATGAAGAGCTATAAGGTCTGCAAGAGGAGTAGAAGGAGGGAATCTGCTGTCATCATTAGTAAGCCCTTAATAATTTTACCAATCCTAATTAATGTGACCTAAATTCAAATACCTGTCAGCAACACTAAATGTTTTTACTAGGTAGTGTGTGTATACAGATGATAGACATAGTAGAGAGACAGAGAGATAGAGACATGACAGATAGATAGATAGACAGACAGACAGACAGACAGGTGAGAGAGAGATGATAGATATAAAGATTTTTATATATATGAGAGAGAAACATACATATATACATAGACTGGAGATAGATAGATAGATAGATAGATAGATAGATAGATAGATAGATGATAGATAGATAGATAGATAGATAGATAGATAGATAGATAGATAGATGATAGAAAGACAGGCAGATAGATAATCCTAGTTGAAGAGTTCATTCAAGATGGAATAAGAAAAGCATGGGAGGGGGAAGAAAGTTGTGGCAAATAATGTAAATACTATGTACTTATTTAAGAAATTCTATAAACCATAAAAGATTAAAATATAAATAAAGAGGAAGAGGATTTATTTATGTTTTGTAAAATACTTAAATAAAATATATATCATAATCCTGAAAACTATACACATTATTTACCATTTTCTTGAAAAACCTGTGTGTGCCATCACCAAAGCAATGAGACCCTGCCTGCTCATTTGCATACCGAGTAACAGATGGCATTGCTCTGGAGAAGCCTTGCCCCAAAGTTCCTCAATCCTTACAAGAGAATCTTCCACTGATTCAATAAATAGCATCTTCCGTGTATTTTATTAGACAAAAGCTGCATGTTTTTACTTCTTCTCACTCTGACTATCACTTTTTTGCTAACTAACTATGTGTTTGTTGGATTTTACCTTTATTACATAAAAATTTGTTATTTTTGCCTTTACTCTTAGTAGTCAGTACTTCCAGTATATCCAGTATAATTTTTCAGCAATGCAATTCAGAGAAACTAATTCTACATTCTAGATATAACAATTAATTTGACTGTGAGTTTAGATTGATTGGAGGGGATATTTGAATTTGGGGCAAGATATCACAGGGATCCCTTATTTTGCTGTAGCAGTCTTTACTTTAATTACTGTAAGGAAAAATCAATACTTTTATTATTGCCCTTCCTGAAAGTAAGATAGACTATCACTATTGAGATAAATTCATAAAACATCTGAGTCTATAAGTTTGATGGTCTTTAATATTGAAAAGTAGACAAACTTGTAAACTAATTAAATTTGGTAGAAAGTAGTAAATTTTTAATTAGTATGAATCTATTAATGAACACATGCTGATGTTTGATTTGGTAATAGATAATAAATTAAGTTTATTAGTTATACATTTATATCCTACTTGTAATTTCATTAGTTTTAAACCATGAAGAACTTAAAAAAATTTTAACCACTAAATAGTGCACAATTCATATTTATTATTTTCAATGAAATAATATTTCAAAATATTTTTTCATTAGAGTATTCTGCATCTTTTTCAATTAAATCCAATACCATATTCCCTACCAATCAAACCATCTATCTTTTACCTTACCATATTTTCTTCCTAATATTTTTATAAACTCACTGAGTCTTCATATTACTGTTTGCTTGTTTGATTGCAAGCATAGGGCCAGTTTTTGCATGCTGTATAATCTCTTAGGAGGAAAAAGAGTCTTTTTTCCATTTTTCCCAGCCACCTCAACACACGTGAACTGATAGTGACTATAGCTATTTGCTTTCACAGGATTAATCTTCTTAAAATTCCGCAAAAATCATCAGATTGAATCATGTAATTTTGCTTGTAGTTGAGGAAATATTGAAGAAAAGTCTTGATTTAACTTCTACTTACAGTCGACTTTAAACTGCCTTTGGTTTCACTTTTTATGTAATTATTAATGGTGCTGAGCATAGTATATATTATTCTCTGTAGGAGAATTTAAAGTGATTTTTCATGTGGATATGTATGTTATTGAAGATGAATTCATGGGGCATCCAGCCTATTAGACAAGAACTCCAGCAGTGAACCAAATGCATAGGCCCTCAGATGAGAGTTCAGATGAATAAAGGAATGAGAATGAGATGAGCCCAGAATATTCAGACTAATAGATTATGTGTCAGAAATGAGAAAATTCTATAGATATTCTTCTAAGGGAGGGGCCCTGCAAATTTCATACGACAATCTTGGTCGTGTCAATTGAGGCTGTCATTATCCAACTCTAGTTTAGGCAATAATATTGCTGACATTTTATGGGTACAGCTTCCTTGACATATACAGAAGACATACTTCATAACATATTTCCTAGTTTTCTTGCTCTTAAAAGCTTTTCTTTCCCTCTTCTTTAGAGTTTCCTCTGGGGGTTGTTTTTTTATGTGAATCGATTGGTGTTGGGTACCCTATGGCTAGTTCTTACTGCATTTTGACAAGTTGTAGATTCTTTAAACACTCTCCATCTACTGAAAAGAAAACTTTTTTGAGCGATGAGAATTACACTTATTTGTGAGTATAAGAATAACTACTTATAATACAGTTAGAAAGTATACAGGCTTATGTAAGTGGCACTTATAATTTTTCCTCCAAGTTTCAAAGCTCCAGGGACTTGATGGCAGCTAAGATAGGAATATTCAGTCTTCTCCATGTACATGTCCAGAGATAGCAGTCCCAACCCAAGATGTCTTCCTTAAACGTATATTTGTACTAGAAACACTAAATGGATACAGTAGGTTGAATGCATATACATACAAGAACACAAACACACACGGTATAAAATGTAAAGAAATCACGAATTTGAGACAGGTTGGGGGCATGGGACGTAGGAAGATTTGAAAGAAAATTAAGCTTAGAATTATGCAAATACAGTAGTCATAAGGAAGAATATTATATAAATATCCCTAAGCCTTGATTTATTGTCTTATGAAATATATAATACTTAAGTAGAAACCTTCTAGTGTTAAGAAGAAAACAAGTCTTCTTTTTAACTCTTTTTGGAACACTATTCAAACAAATGTTAAATAAAATCACTGTGAAGATTTATTTTTGCTCTAGTCAGTCTTGTTTTTGTTTTTCTCTTTCTTGATGATATTTTGTTACACATTACTTTTTATTTGGATCTTACTAAAGAATTTCAGTTTCAAAATATGTACTCACACATCCACAGAGCATCTGGATTGGCAGAAGTAAATATGGCAAAGATGTGCAACGTGTGAGTTTCCCAGTGAAAGTTGTGGACTGGAAGACAGGGTAGAGGAGAAGATGTGGGGATCTAACACTAAATCTATTTTGAAAAATTAATATAAACAATTACTACTGTAGAAGCTTTGCAAAACATGGACATACACATACATAAAGGTTGATAAATAAATGTCCCCTTGAATAAAACAAAGATGTCCCTACTTGACAGGACAGGTTAACAACTGATAAAATGCCCATGCAAGGAACATGGTTACCTATTTTGTATTTGTTAACAGCAATGTAACATAGGTCCCAAACATTACAGGGTAAAAATGGTATTGCCTGTTATTGACAATGCTTTTGGTGACTCTTCAGAAACTGGTAGTAAATGCTGATGAAATTATGAACTTTAGTCATAAACATGGAAAAATTAATCTGACTTGAAAGCATCACCCCTATTGACTGTTTTCATAGGGTTAGAAGGAAGTGTGCATACTACAGAGGAAATAGCAAACATCAGAAGTAACTCAGTGAAACGATAATGACAAACCTGTCAACAATGACCACTGATACAGTAGTTGCAGTATATTATGGGTAAAGTCAGCCACTTTCCTGTTGGATTTAAAGCCTGTCCAACAAATTGAAAGGCATACCTCTTACTAATGCTATTATCAGTAAAGACATGTATATATATATATATGTGTATGTGTGTGCGCACACACACACACACACACACACACACACACAAGAAGTTCCTAGTGTCTGGGTTTTATTCCATGCAACAACCTAAGGATGTGAGCCAACATAAAATCCTGAGTATGGGTTTTATGTTGAGCTCTAACTGTGTTGTTCTAAAGAGATTTGACACATACTCTGAATGTAAAGGTAAATCTCCAGAATTATGGCCAAATACATATTTTTTAAACTAAAAATCGCCCTAGACTACCTTATCTTTGGCTCTTTTTAAAAAAGTTTTCCTCCCTCTACTTCTTCCATTTGTGGAATATATACAGTGATAATCAGTTAAGTTTCCTTGAATTCAACAATAATAATATGAATTAAGAAATAAGAGGAGTCTTAAATCTATTGTTCTATTGGTTTTGATATTACTGTTATTTTATAACAAGCAATAAAATGTGTTAAGATCCTTAGTAACTATGACATCAATATTTCCTGGAGGTCAGTATTCCATTTGTTAAGATGAGTGAGAATTTGTACTATTATTGTTAGTAGATTGTGTTTATTCTGGAAGAAGTTCAAAAATTTGACTGAATCTGCTTGTATGTAAAGTGAATGTTATTTTCATAATATTTTGATTTGCTTTAGGGTGTATGAGTGTGTGTGCATACAGTTGTGCACACACTTACATGCCTTAAGAGAATTTAGACAGAGAAGAAATTAAGTGTTCTTATGTTATATCATATAGATAGATAAATAGATATATGTGTGTGATTAATGTATATGTATGCATTTATAATGCTGATAGTGTTTTCAAATTTATATAAAGTAAAAACTTTCTTAATCGGAGCGTGTTATGAGTAGAGTATGTGTGTTCATGAAAGAAGACATAATTGGTGTAAATTTAGGGTAGAAATTAGTAGGAAAAGAGAACTCTAAATTATGAGCTATGACCTAGTTTCAAATGGCCTCATGAGTGCTAATGGCTTGTGCTCCTTGACTACTTAATGACTAGAACCAAGATCACGCCCTCTCACTTCAATTAATTTTGAAAAGCAATGATGTCATACTTCAAATTAAAATGCATTATGATTATCAAGCATTTTTTGAAGAATATTTTCATGCACTTTTGCAGATAATTAGTAATTTACATTTCAAAATAAATTAAATACAGTTTTCTATTTAAATTAATAAGTGGTATATAACCCCATAGTAATGTACTTGGGATATAACCCAGAAAATGAAGAATTTGTGTCATAAAGAAACACAAATAAAGTGTTTTAATCCCTTACGCTACATAAAGCCATATAAATAAGACACCTTTCTGTAATTTAAGCCTTAGAATGCCTAGAGAGGTTTGCCACAGAAAACTGGCTATTGAGCCTAAATATTCTAGTGAGCTCTGAGTTTGACTGAGAGAACTTCTCTCAAAGAATGAGGTTAAAAAGTGCTGAGTAAGATTACTGATATTATCTTGAGGTCCACACAAACACATGGAGAAAACATACCTGTATGTAAACTCATAAACATGAAACATTATATATATATATATATATATATATATATATATATATCACCCATTCATACCTTCAAAAAGAAAAAAAGAAAAAGACTATAAATTCATTCTATATGAATTAATGTAGAAGCATGTATTTCTTTGCATATATACATAATTCATTACTGAAATTAGGTTAAATCTGTAGCCTCTGTCTTGTATTATATCATTTTGTGAAATATTTAAGATTCTTATATAAATTTCTAGATTCTAGAATTTAAAATCAGGAGTGCCTAATTATGATGCTTAGAGACTAGTTCTTTTTCACAGTCTACAATAGCATCCTTTATCAGCAGGAGAGACAATAGCTGAAAAGGGAATTGATGATAAAAGAATGAATTGAATCAGATAATCAAGCACTAAGGAATGTGTTTGAAAGAGTACTATATTGCTAATGTAAAAAAATCAAAGCAGATAATCTTAGAGAAATAATTTCAACTAGGGAAGATCTAATTTGTGATGTTCACTTCTCTTTTAGATTAATATCAATGAAAGCATTTAAATGGAATATATTTAGTTCATGACTCTAAATTATTTTCAGTTAAAACTTTGTTCTAGCCAAGTGTGATCGCACACATATTTATCCCAGCATGGCGGTGTGGACATGACCACAACAAGATGCCATCATTAGTTGTCCCTACCTGTGATTCCTGGGAGCTATGGCAGTCCTAGATGGGATATCTATAACTTACAGCATGGTTCAGGAATTTTTGAAGAAGAACAAGCAGAAATAATTTAATAGTCAGAGGTAGCATAATATTTTGCGGAGAAATCCCTTTATGGATAAAGCAATAGAGATTCATTATGAGCTCTTAGGGGTTGTGACCACATGCACATGATCTATCCATGTTTTAGCCAAACAGTATCCTAACAAGTAAGGAATATGTGGACACACAATTGAAACATTAGCTGAGATGATATTATCATTTAATGGCTTTTAACAGAGGGAGAGTCAGATTTTATTTTAATTGCACCAGTTTTGGCAGGTTGAACATTTGCTAGAACATGCACCAGTCTCAAGACTAGCTAGGCAGCACAAACAGGACACTATAGAATAAGAAGAAAAATAATAAGAAATATTTCTATGCTGCTTCTAAATAGATAGGAGGTTGGAGAAAATGGAGAGGGGATGGATTAGGTGTGGTGAATATGTCAAAATGTATTATATGAAAATTGTAAAGACTTAAAAAGTAGTCATAAAGTTAGGTGCATTTTGGAGGAGGAATAGACAACTAAGAATGGGGGAAGGGTGACAATAACCATGGCATAAAATACTAAGAAAGGAATAGACATTGTAAAGGAATATACCTTTCCCTCCACCCACATTCTTAAGCCCAACCAACATGCATTTGACTACAAGTAGTAAGGCGAGCAATACACTTTTACTGACCTAACTCAGAGAGATAACCATCCCCTTCCCTATGTCGTTACTCAGATTACAGATCTTGATTGCATTTCCCTTCTATAAGAGAGTATACTGGTGTATTATATGATGAGACAGGAGACCAAACGTTGCTATTCTAAAGTAATTTTGATGAGAGTTTCAATCATGAAATAAAAAACAAATCTGTAAAAATATATACCGAGGCATTGTACCTCAGTAAAAATTTTAAAAGTCTAGTCGTGTGAAAATGTGGGTATATTTCATTTGAGGGGAAGGGTGAGTTTTCACCCAGCCTGTTCTACAACTTCAATAAATACAACGTTAATTGGGCTTCACCAGAAACAATATGTCTGACGTGAGAGTATTTTTCTGAGTCATTTACTGAGGTGCTTAACAAGCTGGTACTTGTGAATTTGACATAAAACACAAGACAGTGTTATAGCAGTTCCAACTTATTTTGGCATTTCCATATTCATTTTGAATACAATAATAGAACCTGAAAGTATTCTTCTAACACTCAACTTGGCAGGTTGTTTGGTATTAATTGTAAGCTAATATCAGCCACTAATGGGCATGTTTTTTCTTTTGAATTTGTCTCTGGCAGTTACAGTAGCATGGACAGTTACAGTGCAGTACTATGAATTTCTCTCTGAATGACTTTTTTTTTCTGTTGCTATATACAGCAGTTAAGGAAGCATTCTTTCCTACTGTTCTAAATCGTACCTCTTTGCTTTCATGTCAGCATACATTGCAACCACATATCTTGTGTTGGGTTGAACTAATAGTTTTAATTTTGATCCTGAGCTTATTAGAATTTTTGGAAACCAATAGCGAAACTTTTATGTTATTATAAGAAATTATAAGAACTCATAAATAGTAGATTTCCATGCTGAAAATAGAGTCTTCTCCCACTTGAAAATTGTGAATGAAGAAAGTAGTTGCCTACGACATGGAAGTAAACAATGAGAGAACTGCTTTGCTTATAAGACAACAAGAAAAAAAGTATTACATCAGTACCTTTATTTGGAGCATGTAGTACACAAGCCATTGAATATTATTTGCTACTGTGTTGAATGAAAATTACCATTTCCCTCTCCCACCTGCCATTCCGGCTTCCAGGAGAAGCTCAGATTCTCCCCAACCCCATAGAATCCCAGGTCACCCATCAGTGCTGACTCCACTCTGCTAAGCTCTCCCGCCTGCCATCCCGGCTTCCATTCAGCAGAGGGCCATCGGAGGGCTTCCATCCAGCAGAGGGCCATCGGAGGGCTTCCATCCAGTGAACCTGACCCGGTACCAGAAGATCCAATAGAGAGCATTTGAAGGAAGAGATGGGCAGACGCCAAGGCAAGACCTCCTCCAACAATCTGAAAAACAACATGAAAACACCAGATCCCAACGACCCTACAATAGAAGGGCTGGAACACCTTAATCCAGAAGAAATGAAAAAAAGTGCCATTATGAAAGCAATAGAGTCCCTTAAACAGGGTCTGAATAACTCCCTTAAAGAATTGGATGAGAAGTATAACAAAAAGTTTGAAGAAATAAGTAAATCCGTGAATGATTTCCTGAGAAATCAAGAAAAAACAATCAAACAGGTAAAGGAAACAGTTCAAGAATTGAAAACTGAAATGGAGGCAATGAAGAAAACACAAACCGAGAACCGGCTGGATATGGAAAACCTAGGTAAACGAACGGAGACTACAGAATCAAGCATAACCAATAGAATACAAGAGATAGAAGAACGAATCTCAGATTCTGAAGATACCATAGAGAAAATACACGCTCTGGTCAAAGAAAATGGCAAATCCAACAAATTCTCTTCACATCACAGTCAAGAAATCTGGGACACAATAAAAAAACCAAATTTAAGAATAATAGGGATTGAAGCAGGAGAAGAGCCCAGAAAATATATTCAACAAAATTATAAAAGAAAACTTTCCAATCTAAAGAACGATATTCCTATGAAGGTTCAAGAAGCATACAGAACACCGAATAGACTGGATCAATGCAATCCCCATCAAAATCCCATCAAACTTCTTCACAGACCTTGAGAGAATAATAATTAATTTTATATGGAAAAACAAAAAAACTCAGAATAGCCAAAACTATCTTATATAATAAAGGAACTTCTGGAGGTATAACCATCCTTGACTTCAAACTCTATTACACAGCTACAGTATTGAAAACAGCATGGTACTGGCATAAGAACAGAGAAGTCGACCAATGGAATCAAATTGAATACCCAGATATTAACCCACAAACCTATGAACACTTGATTTTCGACAAGGGGGCTAAAGGTATGCAATGGAAGAAGGAAAGCATCTTTAACAAATGGTGCTGGCATAACTGGATGTCAACCTGTAGAAGAATGAAAGTAGATCCATATCTATCACCATACACAAAATCAAGTCCAAATGAATTAAAGACCTCAACATTAATCTGACCACTTTGGACCAGATAGAAGAGAAAGTGGGAAGTAGTCTACAAGACATAGGCACAGGAGACCACTTCCTAGGTAGAACCCCAGTAGCACAGACAATAAGAGAATCAATGAATCATTGGGACCTCCTGAAATTGAGAAGCTTCTGTAAAGCAAAGGACACTGTCAGTAAGACAAAAAGGCTGCCTTCTGACTGGGAGAAGATCTTCACCAACCCCTCATCAGATAAAAGCCTGATCTCCAAAATATACAAAGAACTCAAGAAACTAGACACTAAAACTCTAATTAACCCAATTAAAAAATAGGTTCCTAATCTGAACAGAGAATTCTCAACAGAAGAACTTCGAATTTCCAAAAGACACTTAAGGTCATGCTCAACCTCCTTAGCGATCAGGGAAATGCAAATCAAAACAAATATGAGATACCATTTTACACTGGTCAGATTAGCTAAAGTCAAAACCACCAATGATAGCCTATGCTGGAGAGGATGTGGAGAGAGGGGAACTCTCATCCATTGTTGGTGGGAATGCAAACTTGTGCAGCCACTGTGGAAATCAGTGTGGCGGTTTCTCGGGAAACCGGGAGTCAACCTCCCTCAAGACCCAGAAATTCCACTCTTGGGAATATACCCAAGAGATGCCCCATCACACCACAAAAGCATTTGTTCAACTATGTTCATAGCAGCACTATTTGTAATAGCCAGAACCTGGAAACAACCTAGGTGCCCCTCAATAGAAGAATGGTTAATAAAGGTGTGGAACATATGCACATTAGAGTTCTACTCAGCGGTAAAAAACAATGACATCTTGAATTTTGCATGCAAATGGATGGAAATAGATAATGCTTTACTGAGTGAGGTAAGCCAGACCCAAAAAGAGGAATATGGTATGTATTCACTCATAAGTGGATTCTAGCCATAATTAAAGGTCTTTGAGCCTATTATTCGTGATCCTAGAGAAGCTAAATAAGAAGGTGAATCTGAAGAAAATCATGTAGTTATCTTCCTGGAGACTGGAAATAGACAAGAGGGCCAGAACCTTCATCTGGCGATGGATGGAGATAGAGACAGAGACCCACATTGGAACACTGGACTTAACTCCCTAGGTCCAAATGAGAAGCAGAAGGAAAGAGAGCGTGAGCAAAGAAGGCAAGACCAGAGGGAACCTTCATCCGACGATGGATGGAGATACAGATGGAGACCCACATTGGAGCACCGGACTGAGCCGCCCCCCCAAGGTCCAAATGGGGAGCAGAAGGAGGAAGAACATGAAAAAGGAAATCAGGACCGCGAGGGGTGCGATCACCCACTGATACAAGGGAACTGATCTAAGGAGAGTTCACCAAGGCTGGTTGGACTGGGACTGAACGAGCACGTGATCCAACCAGATTCTCTGAATGTGGTCGGATTCTCTGGATGTGGCTGGCCCGGAGTCTTTCTGAATAGCCATTGACGATGACACTGGGACTTGTTTCCTCTGCATGTTCTGGATTTTTGGGATCCAGTCTGTTTGGATACTCACTTTCCTGGACCTGGAGGGAGGGGGGAGGAACTTGAACTTCCCACAGGGCAGGAAACCCTGACTGCTCTTAGGGATGGAGAGGGAGGAGGAGAGGGAGTGGGGGGAGTGGGAGGGTGATGGGAGAAGGCGGAAATGGAAACTTTTATAATTTAATATACTTTGAAAAAAAACACACACACACACAAAAAGAAAATTACCTTTTCCTTTTTAGTGAATATAATTTGTTAATTGCTTAGCTTATCCTTGAATAAGGATTTCCTTTTCCTAACAAAACCAACTGAATCATGCATCCTGCTTTGCTGATGTCAATAAGATAAAAAAAAATATATTAGGATTAAAAACAAATTTGTTTGTTAAATTAGTATTGAGCTACATTGTACGAGCATAAGGAAAACCAAATGGATAAAGTACCTTTTGTAAAGGAGACTTCTATATAGAAAAATGAATGACAAAATAACTAAAATAATTACCCTGTGTAACATGACTCACACACATTTGCTCTACCATGACTTACCTAATAGTAAGTTAAAGATTCTTTTAAAATGATACAGTACTGAAATATAATGGTGCTAAAGTTGCTTTATGGAAATCAGCTTCTCTAATTAGTATCTTCATTTTTACTTCAGTCGGATAACTGGAAGAATGCCCAAATCAAAGCATTTGTGGATCAAGACCATTTACTGGAAATGCAACAGAATTTGATAAAAGTCCTATCCCAACACCACATATAACTTGGGTATTTTCCGTCAACTCTCTGTCATTTCATATCTTACTACTCTTATTACTGCTTCCTTTTGCTTACTCGCTTCATTCTCCAGGCAGAGTTCCAACCCCCAGCAGGAAGCAAGGCCACTGGCAGAAATGGAGTGTGCAAACTCCCAGAGAGCAATGTTCCTGTCTTAGCTTTACAAAATTGCACAGGACAGTTTTAGTGGAAACTGGACTTCCAGCATAAGTTAATATTAGTTGTTAAATAAACGAAGGGACAATTAGAATCTAAATCATGATGATTAGCATGTGAAGTATAGTTGTATCTGAAAAGGCAATGTGTCCTAAAGGGTAGAATATTCGTATTGGTCCAGAGTTACATAATAATTACAAAGTAACCATCAGACTCCAGCTCTATGGTCTTATGTTTCAAGGCACTGAAATTACCTGCTCATAACTTTTCTTAGATGCAGTATGTTATAAAAGAATAAGCATCAATGCTTTAATATATCTCAGGAGTGGAATGGTTTTCTATAATACAGAAAACCCTTGTTTTAACTCCAATACAGCCAAAGAATCAGAAAAATATCATGTTAGATTTATTCAGGGTAATTTTTTTCCAGACAGGTTTCCTAAATTATGTGAAGATATTTTAAGATAAAATGACGGATATCAATTTTCTGTTCCTCTGTCGACATTTAGTACAATAAGAGCCTCTATGAAACATTACTTACATAATAGATATTCTGAATGTTTGAAATCACTCAAATTACATTTTTTGTTTTCACTCCCATATAGTATTCATAATGAAGGGATAAACTCTTCAAAGAATTTTTAAACAAAACAGATAAGATTTAGGACAGTGTAGAATCAGTATTCCAGGTTTTACTTGATGCGGGAGAATTGTCTATATTCTGTCAATCATATTTTAATAAAACGCTGATTGGCCAGGCAGGCAGTATAGGCGGGAAAACCAGACAGAAAGTAGAGGTGATGCAATGAGAACAGAAGAATTCTGGGAAGCAGGGAGGTTCCTCTGCCACTCCTGCGCAGACCACCGAAGAGGCAACATGTAACTTGCCCAGCTGAGAAAGGTATGGAGCCATGTGCTAACATAGATAATGATAATGGGGTAACATAAGTTATAAGAGCTAATACGTAGCCTGACCTAATGGGCCAATCAGCTTTATAACTTATAGAGATATCCGTGTGATTTTCTTTGGGCTTGCCGGTTATGGGGTACCAGGTGAGACAGAAACCCCAACTAGCTGGACCTCATGTTCCATTTATTATCTTATCATGATACTCTACAGGAATTAATTTAATCTCAGAAGAAACTGAAGATAATTTTGAATTGAATCGTTTCTTTTACAAGTTTTTTTGTTGATTTTCATTGAGCTCTGCATTTTTCTCTGCTCCCCTCCCCTGCCTCTACCCTCCCTTCACCCCTCTCTCAAGTTCCCCATGCTCTCAATTTAGTCAGAAGATCTTGTCTTTTTCTATGTATCTCTCTCTTAGTGTCCTCGTTGTTGTTTAAGTGATTTCCTTTATATTTAAGTGATGTTCATGTATGTGTGTATGGGTGTGCATGCATGTGTATGTGTGTGAGTGTGTGCAGGAGTATGTGTAATTCTTGAAAGCAATACCTTGGAAATGAAGTCCAGGTTCTGTGAGTGTCCCAAAGTAGATTCTCAGACTCAAACTGACATCCTCTGTGTGGACATTGTAAGCTCTTACCTCCTGAGCCTTATTTCCAGAAAAATAATGTATTCAACTGAGTTTCTTTGTTTCCTTTCTCTGAAATACATGTTCATAAGTTCTGCCACTTAAAAATGCAGGATCTGGTTTCAACATTTCTATCAGCTGGACAATCTGCTAACATATTTATGAACTGAAGATTCTGTCTTAGAACTTTTAGTTTTTATGAAATTGTTTATCTACATGATCTAGGCACATGCTAAGGAGTATAGTTCTCCCCCTACCAAACATTGCCCTCATATAGCATTTGAGTTTGAGGATCGTAAATAATTTGAATTAAGCAGTGCTTGAAAGATCATTTATTTTATCTCTGCTATACTATTGAACATTATATGCTTTTTATCTATAATAAAAGTTTTACTATTCTATGGCAATATTTTAATTATTTGATGCTGAAAAGTTGTAAAGATATTTCTAAATGATTCTTCATTTCGCTTTATCCAACTTCTGCTTCATTTTGCTGGATAGGGATATTTTTAAATTTTTGCTTATAAGGTAAACATTTTCTTTTACAGAACATGTCAAATAACTCACATTGATTTAAGTGGTGAAAAATTGAATTTCATAGGTTTTTTTCCTGATCTTTCCTTTAAGCTTAGCTTTTACATGCATGAAGAAAGACTTTGTAGTTATTCCAACTAATAACTACATCAGTTCTCATTAATAGTATCTCACTGTCCCATATATTCTCTTTAAACCATTATGCAATTTCTTTCAAAGACAGAACTTTAATAAGACCATAGAGAGACAAATAGGCATCTGTCAATAAACGGATGTCACCACAGAACTGTGAGCTCAGTAATTTTCAGATCATTGCAGAATTTTCCTTTCTTCAGCACCAAATCTACAAAGTGAATAATACATATATTTGGAGAAAGACTGAGTGAATGAACATAAAATAATCTTAATGTGCAATTGAATAGCAATGTCTCCATACATCCCTTGACCTCTACTTCTATTTTTCCAAGTGGATCAAAGTTTAAGGATTCAGATGTTGGCAGGAGTCAGAGTAGTTTTTGAGAGTGTACTTTGAATTTCCTGATCTTGAACACCCATTTATACTCTAGAGCCACACCATGATCTAATGGCCATCGACAGTTAAGAGATATTGAAATTTCCTTGTCCACTTCCCCACTCCCATTGATTACTGTACAGATTTGTTCTTCTGGCTTTCATATGTATGTTCATATACATATGAAAATATGTATATATTTGTGTGTGTGTGTGTGTGTGTGTTGGTGTGTGTGTGTGCGCACGCGCACGGGTGTGTGTGCATGGGTGTGTGTATGTTAATCAACTCAATGCTGCAATCACAGCTCCCAACTCCTGAAATGGATAGACAATGTTGAATTTGCCAGGAGTGATTCTTAGTAATGGACAAACCATTACTGACTGTCCAAATATTTCTTTTAGGCTTGACATTCAAAATGTTTCACTACAGTGATATAAAGAAAACCATGAGGGATGTTTTATACAGGAAATAAAAAATTCTATGCTTTAAGGCTATGAATATTACAAGCAAGTACACTCCTTTCAGCTTCTATATCCATTCCTCTGTTCATTGGGAAAAGAGTTTAATCATTTCTAATCTGTTCATTATAGGTGATCAGTTTCTCAAGACATCACAAGAGGTCCTCACAGAAAATTGAATACTTCTTTTTAGGTATTCTATATGCACACTTTCATCAAGAATCTTTAACTTGTAATTTCCTGATTGATGTCATAGTTGCCTGCAAAATATTTTGTAGCCTTTGATTGACATTAATCTTCTGTGTTCATAGGTTACTTTTTCAGTCTGAAAATATTACCCACCAAATAGTCGCTTGTGTTATGGCCATCTCAATTAAATAGCTATTAAATAACTGCCATTTTCACATGGTACTATAATTATAGTTCTAAATTATGCAACCCCACTACATGATGCCTCAGGAATTCATATTTTTCTTGAATGTCACTATTGGCACAGTGTGTTTAGTTTGATTATCTCTGAAGCAAATAGTTCCTTGGGATTTGATATAAAGAGATATGTGTAGTGAGACAAAAAAGTAAGAGGAAGGCAGAGAAACTCCATAAGTCAAACGGATAGTGATGCATATATAAGACTCAGACAGAGAGGGGGCAGAAATATCACATACTAACCTATCGTTCATTACAGTAGGGTTCAAAAGAGAACTACAGCAAGGAAGAAAAAGAAACCTCTAGCCAAGGGCGTTGAGAGAAGCAAAATCTTTGAGGAAATATTGACTTTAGTGACCTTAAAATCCATAGTTCCAGTTTTCAGAAATGTATGGAAAGTATGAGCTCAGCATAAAAATGACTGTATTCAGTTAACAGAAACTGGGATCAGAAGTCAATTGCAGTCATTTATAGATTGGATAAACATGTCTTTATGGCTATGATAGCAATTCCCTAGACTATAACTATCGGCAGGTACTTTAGCAGTTACATGGGGTTCCACTTTAGAACAAATCACATCTTCATTGAAATTTCTAATTCACATGTTGCAATTCCTAATGATTTCAAAATATGTAGACCGGTATCTGTTTCATTTTACACAGTTCCTCTAAATTGTGCCAGTGATCTATGAGTTAAAATTAATGGTCTACAATATGTATCCATATTCATTTTGTGGAGTATTTTGAAACAATAATTAGTTTCTGATAATTGATTCAACAGGCATTTTAAATCATACATAGATTTTAGTATTTCAAATCTACTCCGTAACAACCACTTATATTTTACACCTCTGCCAACTATCAAGATTTCTTTCTCCATACAAGAAATCTCAATGAGATTTTTAATGTTGTAAATAAAATTTTTCCCATTCACATAGATGTTTGTAGAAATTGATTCACTATAGACCATGCTGTTCAAGATCTACTCTTGTATGAATTTATTTAGCTTTCACTAGATACATTGAAAAAATGATCCCCTACTTTTGTAGTAACTTTTATTTAAAACCAAACATTGGTTTTATATGATTAGTTGAATGACATATATTGGCAAGGATATAAAAGTAAAATGAATCAATTTGTCTGCCATACTGAAATAAAGTCAGAGAAACCTTGTTTGTGTTCATGGTTCTAGGTTATGTAATCTTTCTTTAGACTTGCTTCTACTCGTTGTTATTGTGTTCATGCTACTAGAAGATATATGGATTTCTGATAATCTCTTCTGGTAGTTTTTATTTACTTGGATTGATAAATTGTTTTTATATAACAGTATTTTAATTCTTTTCAGAATAAACATTAAATTGGCAATTTTCTATCTTCTTTAATTGGTCTCATTTTCAGTAAATATAACTAAAATTGGTTATTGACTTTTGTTATTATAGATTCAAATATTTAAAACATTTGTAAATTTTGTTATTTTCCAAAAGATTGTATTTGACAATTTTATTATTATATTAACAGTAAAATGCTGTATGGTGATTACAAATAAGTAGCTTGGGGGTCAAAGGCTTATTATAATTCTGATTTGATTCTGCATGGTTATTCATAGCTAATAAATTAACTCAGGATAAAATAAGGTTTAATTTATTTTTGATTTATGGAATATGCAAATACATAGCCAACAACCAAAAGTTCTAGTTTTACTTATAATGACCTTCTAAATCTGTTACCAAGTTGTCAGTGTATTTTGCCTGTAAAATCATATATCTTTAGATCTAGCAATAAATAACAAATTTGGAATACACAACTAATTTTACCTGTCTTTATATCGGGTAGTTTTCTAAGACCTATAACAAGTCACCCTGGTTCATGTATCTAAAACCTAAGTTTATGATCCCTTGCAAGTTTCAAAACTTTGTTTAATCTTAGAATGATTGTTTACAATAGCTATGAACTAACATGTGGAAGACATATAAGCATCAAATGTATCCATTTTCCTACTTCAAAAACTGGTGATAAAACACATATGTATTTAGACCATTACAATGTTGTACTACTATGAAATTGTCAAGTTGGAATCACAACTATATGTTTACCTTAGATCTAGAGCATTAAGAAGTCATATTGGAGCTGAAGAGACGGCTCAGCAGTTAAGAGCCCTTCCAGTGGTCCTGAGTTCAATTCCCAGCAACCACATGGTGGCTCGAACCATCTATAATGAGATCTAAGGCTCTCTTCTGGCATACAGGCATACATGTAACAAAATATAACATAATATTAAAATATAATCTTAAAAGAAGAAATGATATTGTCTCTCACCCTCTTATAACTACTAAAAGAATTACAATGGTCTCTAAATAATTCTATTAAGAGTGAAAACAACACTTATTGATACTGAGTCAATATAGGAAAGTGTTTTGTATTATGATTATATATATATATATATATATATATATGTATATATATATTTGTAGGGCTCCATAGGTTACCAGTTTTTCAGCTACTTCAAATTTTTTGATCCAAATGTACATTTGGATAGCACCTGCAAGACATGAACTTATTATAGTATTATAAATATGTAACTGAATTTATTATCTATACATGGCACTCAGTGGCCAGCAATATTTCCCCCCTCTCCTCCATCCCTCTGTCTCCCCATCTACATCTTCATTCATTCTCATTCTATTGCCCAGTTCCATTTATATTTATTCTGTGCATTGTAAATATTTACTATTCAGATGTTTATAGAAAGAAATATATCATTGATATATCTCAAGTTGCATACCATAGGTATAGTCAAATGTAAAATTCTTTAAAAAAATAATCAAAATGAATTCTAAGCTGGATAGTAGTAGTGCATGCCTTTATCCCCAGCACTGAGAAGGCAGAGGTAGAAAGATCTCTGTGAGTTCAAGGCAAGCCTGGTCTACAAAGTGAGTTACAGAACTTTTTCAAAGAGAAACCTCATCTCAATAAACAAATAAATAAATAAATAAAAACAAAAATAAAGAAAAAACTCATTTGTTAATATTCAAATCCCTTTCCCTAAATTTGGGTGAAAATATTCACTAATACCATAGAGATATATGACAAAAAAACAAAGTTAAAAAATGAAAAGAGGTTCTCTGGACTATAATGATGCTTATGCTCTTCAACTAATACAGAACATAATACAACATATATAATAAATATTATTCTCAGTTTACATGTGAAAAGAAAGTGAATAATAGCCAAGAGTTTACTCAAAAATTTCCTTTCAATATATTAAACACATTATATAAAAGGAATTTATTTTAATTTATGGGACAAGATTTGTTTGAAATATTGTATTTTAAATGGAATGTCTTGGTTAAGCAATTACAAGTAATGGGTTACTCTCTTTGAATATATAATCTTTTTATTTTTGTTAAGTATATAACAACTAAAAGATAACAGTAGTATAAATAGTCAATTATAATTTACCCAAGCTATGTCATGAGTTTATAATGTGTAGCCAATTATTAAATTAATTTACTATAATATTTTAAAATAGGATCTTTGATAAATAAAATGTTTTCTATTTTTCCAACATAAACTGAAGGAAATTTACAAGTGTTTCTATAAAACATCATTTTCTATATGACAGTATATAAAGATAATAATATAATCTTATTATTTTATTCATATCAACTTTAGAATATTTGATAACAAATTTCAAACTTTTATATTAGTGTATGTTATTATTTTTTGAAACTATTTTTTGATGTTTTTAGATCAAAATATATGTTTGGATTATTTTCAGTTTTTTTATTCCACTTCCTTTGAGATCCACTTTATTCCTCAGCTTCCTGACAACTTTGTGTGCCCTTTCTTTTTAAGAATCCACTGAGTGGAATTTTTTCCATTAATGTAATCCTAGGATTCTGGGATATCCACTGGAGCATGTTCAAGAGATCTGGGGCCACACCCTTAAAGAAAATGGCCTTTCCTTCCTTCATAAGCCATTAGCTGTCAATAGATTCTCAGTCATGCGAGGGGACCCAGGAGTATACTGCTTCTACTCTAGAGTGTGGACTGGATTGATCTTGTACTGGTCTTGTTTGGGCAGCCTCAACTCCTGTATACCCATGAATAATAAATTCCTGAGATTTTCGGAGGACAGTTTTATGTCTTGTCCTCTTCAATCTCTGGCTTTCATAATCATTTCTGTCCTGATAATTGCTGGGTCTTTGGAGTCCTGACTGAATATACTATGTGTGGTGGAACACTCAACTTACATTCTCTAAATTATATTGAAAAGTGGTGGCTTCAGCACTAATTATTCCTATTGTACTATAACCGATTTCTACCAGTGGTCCTTCTCTTTACCTTCAAGGATTTCTCAAGACAAAATCTTCATGGAAGTTTATATACAGTGTTATCATACAGTGATGCATTCTCAAAAAATGAAAATCGCATCCAGAGGGCCATCAGAGGGGCGAGTGTGATTCCGGCCCATGGCAGGGGCCCGGCGAGGAGGAGCTAGGACTTTCCCCGACCCCATAGACTCCCAGGTCAGCCTGCTCTGCTGGCTCCAGCCTGCTAGCGCCTCCACCAGCCATCCCAGCTTCCATCCAGAGGGCCTTCAGAGGGGTGAGTGTGCTTCGGGCCCATGGCAGGGGACCGGCGAGGAGGAGCTAGGACCTTCCCCTACCCCATAGACTCCCAGGTCAGCCTGCTCTGCTGGCTCCAGCCTGCTAGCGCTTCCGCCAGCCATCCCAGCTTCCATCCAGAGGGCCATCAGAGGGGTGAGTGTGATTCCGGCCCGCGGCAGGGGCTCAGCAAGGAGGAGGTAGGACATTCCCCGACCCCATAGACTCCCAGGTCAGCCTGCTCTGCTGGCTCCACCCTGATAGCGCCTCCGCCAGCCATCCCAGCTTCCATCCAAAGGGCCTTCAGAGGGGTGAGTGTGCTTCAGGCCCGCGGCAGGGGCCCGGCGAGGAGGAGCTAGGACTTTCCCTGACCCCATAGACTCCCAGGTCAACCTGCAGTGCTGGTTCCACCCTGTTAACTCTCCCGCCTGCCATCCCAGCTTCCATCCTGGTACAAATTTCTATATTTCTCCCCTCCCACTGGGGCCATAAAATCTCCCCAGCTCAGCTGCCTTGCACACTGGGCCTGCTCTGTAGGCGCATCCCGGAAAGAGGGAGTACATGTACTTCAATAGCCTGCCTGAGGAAAGGTAGGCATTCTATCAGTGAACTCTCTGCCCAAAAAGGGAATCTGACCTGCTACCAGAAGTTCCAATAGAGAGCATTTGAACGAAGAGATGGGCAGACGCCAAGGCAAGACCTCCTCCAACAATCTGAAAAACAACATGAAAACACCAGATCCCAACGACCCTACAACAGAAGGATTTGAACACTCTAACCCAGATAAAGTGGAAAAAAGTGCCATTATGAAAGCAATAGAGTCCATTAAACAGGATATGAATAATTCCCTTAAGGAACTGGTCGAGAAGTATAACAAAAAGTTTGAAGAAATGAGTATAGAAATGGATGAGAAATATAACAAAAAGTTTGAAGAAATAAGTAAATCCCTGAATGAGACCCTGAGAAACCAAGAAAAAACAATCAAACAAGTAAAGGAAACAGTCCAAGAATTGAAAACTGAAATGGAGGCAATGAAGAAAACACAAAACGAGAACCGGCTGGATATGGAAAACCTAGGTAAACGAGCTGAGACTACAGAATCAAGCATAACCAATAGAATACAAGAGATAGAAGAACGAATCTCAGATTCTGAAGATATCATAGAGAAAATAAAAGCTCTGGTCAAAGAAAACAGCAAATTCAACAAATTCTCTTCACACAACATTCAGGAAATCTGGGACACAATAAAAAAAACCAAATCTAAGATAATAGGGATTGAAGAAGGAGAAGAACTGCAGATCAAAGGCCCAGAAAATATATTTAACAAAATTATAGAAGAAAACTTTCCCAATCTAAAGAACGATATTCCTATGAAGGTTCAAGAAGCATACAGAACGCCGAATAGACTGGATCAAAAAAAAAGTCCCCTCGCCATATAATAATCAAAACACAAAACATCCAGATTAAAGAAAGAATATTAAGAGCTGCAAAGGAAAAAGGTCAAGTGACTTATAAAGGTAAACCTATCAGGCTTACACCAGACTTCTCTATGGAAACCATGAAAGCCAGAAGATCCTGGATAGAGATACTGCAGAAACTAAGAGACCATGGATGCAAACCCAGACTACTATACCCAGCTAAACTATCATTCACTATCAATGGAGAAAACAAAATATTCCAGGATAAAAATAAATTTAAACAATTCGTAGCCACAAATCCATCCCTACAGAAAGTAATAGAAGGAAAATCGCAACCCAAGGAAGCCAACATTGCCATCACTGCCTACAATAACCCAGACATCTAGCGACCCTTCACAACCACAACTCAAAGAAGAGAAACACACAAACTCTACTACATACACACACACACACACACACACAAATAATAAACGGAATCAACAACCACTGGTCATTAATATCACTTAATATTAATGGACTCAACTCACCTATAAAAAGGCACAGACTTAGAGACTGGATAAGAAAACAGGATCCAACATTCTGCTGTTTACAAGAAACACAACTCAACAACAGAGATAGACATCTACTCAGAGTAAAGGGTTGGGAAAAGGTTTTCCAAGCAAACGGACCTAAGAAACAAGCTGGTGTGGCCATTCTACTATCTAACAAAATTGACTTCAAACTAAAATCAGTCAGAAGAGATGATGATGGACATTTCATACTCTTAACAGGAACAATTAATCAGGAGAAAGTCTCAATCCTAAATATCTACGCCCCTAATATAAAAGCACCCACTTATGTAAAAGAAAAGCTTTTAGAACTCAAGGCAGTCATTAAACCACACACACTAATAGCAGGAGACTTCAACACACCTCTCTCACCAATGGACAGATCAATCAAACAGAAACTCAACAGAGAAATAAGAGAATTGCTAGAGGTAATGAATCAAATGGACTTAACAGATATCTATAGAACATTCTACCCAAAAAGGAAAGAATATACCTTCTTCTCTTCAGCTCATGGAACCTTCTCGAAAATTGACCACATACTTGGTAACAAAGCAAACTTACACAGATATAAAAGAATATTTGTAATCACCTGTGTCTTGTCGAATCACCACGGAATAAAGCTAGAACTTAATAACAATTCGAATTCCAGAAAGCCTACAAATGTGTGGAAGTTGAACAGTCAACTACTGAATCATCCTTGGGTCAAGGAAGAAATAAATCAAAGTCTTCCTTGAATTTAATGAAAATAAAGACACAACATACTCAAACCTATGGGACACAATGAAAGCAGTTCTAAGAGGAAAGTTCATAGCCCTAAGTGTCCAATTAAAGAAAACAGAGAAAGCATATATTGGAGACTTAACAGCACACCTAAGAGCTCTGGAAAAAAAAGAAGCAGACTCGCCCAGGAGGAGTAGAAGATTGGAAATAATCAAACTGAGGGTTGAAATCAACAAAATAGAAACACAGAAAACAATCCAAAAAATCAATGAAACAAAAAGTTGGTTCTTGGAGAAAATCAACAAGATTGACAAACCCCTAGACAAACTAATCAAATGGCAGAGAGAGAACACTCAAATTAATAAGATCAGAAATGAAAAGGGAGACATAACAACAGACACAGTGGAAATTCAGAGAATCATTAGATCTTACTACGAGAGTTTATATGCCACAAAGTTGGAAAATGTACAAGAAATGGATTGGTTTTTAGATAAATACCATTTGCCAAAGTTAAATCAAGAGCAAGTGAACAATCTAAATAGACCTGTTAGTCGCGAAGAATTAGAAGCTGTTATCAAAAAACTCCCCACCAAAAAAAGCCCAGGTCCAGATGGTTTCAATGCAGAATTCTACCAGAACTTCCAGGAAGAGCTAATACCTATACTCCTTAATGTATTTCACAATATAGAAACAGAAGAATCATTGCCAAACTCTTTTTATGAAGCTACAATTACCCTGATACCAAAACCACACAAAGACACAACCATGAAAGAGAATTACAGACCAATTTCACTCATGAACATTGACGCCAAAATACTCAATAAAATACTGGCAAACCGAATCCAAGAATACATTAGAAAAATTATCCATTATGATCAATTGGGCTTCATCCCAGAGATGCAGGGCTGGTTCAACATACGCAAATCTATCAATGTAATCCATCATATAAATAAATTGAAAGAAAAAAACCATATGATCATTTCATTGGATGCTGAAAAAGCATTTGACAAAATTCAACACCCCTTTATGATAAAGGTGCTGGAGAGATTGGGTATACGAGGAACATACCTAAATATAATAAAAGCAATATATAGTAAGCCGACAGCTAACATCAAATTGAACGGAGAGAAACTCAAAGCCATTCCACTAAAATCAGGAACAAGACAAGGCTGTCCACTCTCTCCATACCTCTTCAATATAGTGCTTGAAGTTCTAGCAATAGCAATAAGACAACATAAGGGGATCAAGGGGATTCAAATGGGAAAGGATGAGGTTAAACTTTCGTTATTTGCAGACGATAAGATAGTGTACATAAGCGACCCCAAAAACTCTACCAAAGAACTCCTACAGCTGATAAACACCTTTAGTAATGTGGCAGGATACAAGATCAACTCCAAAAAATCAGTTGCCCTCCTATACACAAAGGATAAAGAAGCAGAGAGGGAAATCAGAGAAACATCACCTTTCATGATAGCCACAAATAGCATAAAATATCTTGGGGTAACTCTAACCAAGGAAGTGAAAGACCTATTTGACAAGAACTTTATGTCCTTGAAGAAAGAAATTGAGGAGGATACCAGAAAATGGAAAGATCTCCCCTGTTCTTGGATTGGGAGAATCAACATAGTAAAAATGGCAATTCTATCAAAAGCAATCTATAGATTCAATGCAATTCCCATCAAAATCCCATCAAACTTCTTCACAGACCTTGAGAGAACAATAATCAAGTTTATATGGCAAAACAAAAGACCCAGGATAGGCATAACAATCTTATACAATAAAGGAACTTCGGGAGGCATTACCATCCCTGACTTCACACTCTATTACAGAGCAACAGTATTGAAAACAGCTTGGTATTGGCATAACAACAGAGAAGTGGACATATGGAATCGAATAGAAGACCCGGGTATTAACTCACAAACATATGAACACCTGATATTTGACAAGGGAGCTAAAGGCATACAATGGAAGAAGGAAAGCATCTTTAACAAATGGTGCTGGCATAACTGGATGTCAACCTGTAGAAGAATGAAAATAGATCCATATCTATCACCATGCACAAAACTCAAGTCCAAATGGATTAAACACCTCAACATTAATCTGACCACTTTGAAACTGATAGAAGAGAAAGTGGGAAGTAGTCTACAAGATGTAGGCACAGGAGACCAGTTCCTAAGCCGAACCCCAGGAGCTCAGACAATAAGAGAAGCAATGAATAAATGGGACCTCCTGAAACTGAGAAGCTTCTGTAAAGCAAAGGACACTGTCAGTAAGACTAAAAGGCTACCTTCTGACTGGGAGAAGATCTTCACAAATCCCTCATCAGACAAAGGTCTGATCTCCAGAATATACAAAGAACTCAAGAAACTAGACACTAAAACTCTAACTAACCCAATTAAAAAATGGGGTACTTAACTGAACAGAGAATTCACAACAGATGAACTTTGAATGGCCAAAAGGCACTTAAGGTCATGCTCAACCTCCTTAGCGATCAGGGAAATGCAAATCAAAACCACTCTGAGATACCATCTTACACCTGTCAGAATAGCTAAAGTCAAAAACACCAATGATAGCCTATGCTGGAGAGGATGTGGGGTGAGGGGAACACTCATCCATTGTTGGTGGGAATGCAAACTCGTGCAGCCACTGTGGAAATCAGTGTGGCGGTTTCTCAGGAAACTGGGAGTCAACCTCCCTCAGGACCCAGCAATTCTAGTCTTGGGTATATACCCTAGAGATTCCCTAACATACTACAAAAGCATTTGTTCTACTATGTTCATAGCAGCACTATTTGTAATAGCCAGAACCTGGAAACAGCCTAGGTGCCCCTCAATAGAAGAATGGTTAAAAAAGGTGTGGAACATATACACATTAGAGTTCTACTCAGCGGTAAAAAACAATGACATCTTGAATTTTGCATGCAAATGGATGGAAATAGAAAATGCTTTACTGAGTGAGGTAAGCCAGACCCAAAAAAAGGAACACGGTATTTATTCACTCATAAGTGGATTCTAACCATAATTAAAGGTCTTTGAGCCTATTATTCGTGATCCTAGAGAAGCTAAATAAGAAGATAAACCTGATGAAGATTATTTAGCTATCCGCCAGGAGGTAGGAAATAGACAAGAGTCCCAGGTAACCTCGGGTGCATGGGGGTGGGGGGGGTGGGAGGGTTGTTGGAAGGGGAGAGGGTTAGAGAGAAGGGAGTAGGAGAGGAATGGGGAAAGCTCGGTGGCCTGGGAGGGGGAGAGTGAGGAAGGATGAATATGGGATCAGGGAAGAATATATTTCAAATAAGGGAGTCATTTTAGGGTTTACAGGAGACTTGATTATATATGGGATCCCAGGTCCAAGGAGAGATCCCCAGATTGTTCTCTGGACAGAGGAGAGGGTACCTGAACCGGCCGTGGCCCATAACCATACTGATGTATATTTTGCTTATCACCATTGATCCTTCATCTGGCGAAGGACGGTGATACAGACGGAGACCCACATTGGAGCACCAGACTGAGCCCCTCAAGGTCCAAATGAGGAGCAGAAGGAGGAAGAACATGAAAAAGAAAATCAGGACTGCGAGGGATGCTATCACTCACTGATACAAGGGAACGGATCTAATGAGAGTTTACCAAGGCCAGTTGGACTGGGACTGAAAGAGGACGTGATCTAACCAGATTCTCGGAATTTGGCCGGATTCTCTGAATGTGGCTGGCCCGAAGTCTTTCTGAAAAGCCATTGACTATGATACTGGGACTTGTTTCCTCTGCATATACTGGATTTTGGGGATCCAGTCTGTTTGGATACTCACCTGCCTGGACCTGGAGGGATGGGGGAGGAACTTGAACTTCCCACAGGGCAGGAAACCCTGACTGCCCTAAGGGACTAAGAGGGAGGAGGAGAGGGAGTGGGGGGAGTGGGAGGGTGTTGGGAAGAAGGGCGGAAATGGAAACTTTTATAATTTAATAAAATTTACTCAAAAAAAAAATAAAATAAAATACAATGTAAAAAAAATGAAAATCCTTACAATTGTGTTGGTAACTCAATATTTGATTACTATGCTCTGAAAAAATATATAGTGTACTTTAAACATCTGTCATGGAAGTAAATTATCCAATATGATCTCCCTTTAGTATCTTCAAATATTCACATCCTTTGCTTTAGAAAGTTTATTTATTCATATAACAGTAAATGAGATAAAATACTTTTTATGCTTTCTTTTGTCTGATATTTCTACCTCAGAAATCATAACTTCATAGCTTTCATTTTTCATTATATAACTGTGTATCTGACTTTGTCAAAGAAAAGTGAAATTATTTAGTTCTTTCAGCTATGTTAACTAAAAACAATACACATATTTATTAAATTTGAATCAAAGATAACTAAAACTTCATAGTGTTTAATAGGTAATTCTAAAGTAAATATACAACAAAATATTTTATAATTTCCTAGTTTTTGAAATTAGGCATCAGTCAAACTTAAGGACTCAAATCTTAATATCCTTTGAGGATGCAAAGAAGTAGCTGACAAGCGCTCTACAGTTATTAGTTAATAGTGTTAGCAGGTGGGATGGCCGCAGTGCAAGACCAAACACCCTGAAAAATAATTTAATTTCTCAACCATTTGAAAGGATTCATCACATTTTTAAGAAAAGCTGCATTATTTATTTTAAAATCTTTAGTAAATTCATTCTGAATGTTGCTTTCAAAATATTTTAAAATGCCTTTCTTACAGAAGTTATACTGTAATTCTATAAAATGCTGAACACGTTTCTTTTATTTAAAAATTTCAGTATGTTATCCTGTTACGTGTTTGATAAGCAGGGTAAAATCCACATAACCATAGAGGTTAGGTGTAAAATAAAGGTCTGGTGGGAGGTTATGATCACTCTAGGAATGGGAATTGGAATAACTGATTATGGATGGACAGGCCAAATGGGTAATACTGGAACTGGAACATGGAGTGGGAGGTATGACAGGTTGAGGGAGAGAATACAGTGAGACCAAGCTAAAATTGAGTACCATTAGAAGAATATTATGGAAACATAACACAGTTGAAGTTTTCTAATTATCTACATATATGTATGTGTTAGAAAAATAATTTGATATAACTAAATAGTAATCACAACAAAAAAAACAGAATAAGATTCTTAAATAATTAGCTTCAAGGTCACATTTAACTCAAAGAAAATCAACGATATCTAAGCATGTTATTACATAATTTCAGTGCAAATCACAGTAAGACAAATGTATTTTAGTAAAAATGCATTTTATACAGACATACATACATATATACATACATACACACATACACACATACACACACAGTTCTATTATTTTTATGATCCCTGATTTACAACACCACAGTAAATATAATTTAAATATTTTAATAGACCATACAAAGAAGATAAAACAGATTGTCTTTGCTTACTTGGAGATTTATTTATTTTACCTTAATTTTATTGTTCCTCATTATTAAGTAAGAATGGAAAAATTCCAGCTACCTCTGTTCTGAAAAGTATAGATGCAGGTCCTCCTGCAGCTGCATTTTACATTGTGGTTTGCAGCTGGTACATTGTCTCATTGTCTTCTAGTAAGTGGTGTCCAGTGAAAAGGCATTGAGATAATTGACAGTATGATTGACAGTACGGGCTACGGCTGATCTGTGTATTCTTTTGACTCGTTTATTTTTCAAATTTAGATAAATTGATTTAAACTGAATATATATAGCTCAAAGTAGCACCCGGATTTAGTTAACTGATAATATAGTTGGGGTAAAAATATTATCAAAACACTTTACTCTTTAGTTTCCCATTTTAATAAATTGAAAATAAGTTAGACATTATCCCAAGAGTTCACTCTCAATTAAAGCTTTGGCTAGACAGAGGTAATATAAATTATAAGTCAGTATTGCACAAACCATGGTATTATAATGTCATGGATATGAGAACAATAAAGCTTCAAATTTCCCCACAGGCTACTCAGGCCTATTTGAGCATGTTGTTCAAGTTTTGCATTGCCCAAGGGATATATTCACTATAAACAATGCTTTCTAAACAAATTGATGTTTGGTACCACAAGTTAGGATTTGATTACTGAAAATGTGTATATAATGCAAAGCTAATTATAAAACCTCGAATTGAAATGTACTTTTTCAGGGATTTAAATGATTTTTCACCTAGGGATAAAGTTTTTCAATATGCTGAGAGCTAGTATCAGGCTTCTTCTAGAAAACAATAAAAGAGTTAAAGCCGAATAACATTCTCTAATATTTTCCCTAACATTTCTATGTGGCATTAGAGAAATTTGCAATCTGTACTGAGAACCATATTCTACCTAAGCTCATCTCTAAATGACAATATGCATTGACATTTTTATAAAACATACTCGTGTGTAGGGATGCTGTATTTCTAGAGAGTCTATAATTGGCAGTCTAATTTTGGTTACTCCTGTGCAATATTAAAATGAAATTTTCATTTGCTGTCTTGTTTCCCAGGGAACTACACATCCATGCTAAATGATGTTACAGAGTTGCAGCTGAGAGAAAGAAAAAAATGCCAACTCGAAATGTTGTTATCACATGAGAAAGTCTTTGACATTTTCTTTAAAACAGAGGCTCTTTCACTTATTTCACAGTGTATTTAATATATGCACCATCTTTCATGTTTATTACTCATTTTTCAAAAGCAATCTTTCACATTGTTTTACTATAACGCTTATATTTAGATATTCATAACAAGAAAGTTGATAGATTAATATAAATATTTACTTGTACCCAAGAAATAACCAGTTTTAAATTTTCTCTAGTTATTATGTTAGACAGTGAATATCTCATAAAATAAACAATAAGGTTTTGTCTTGTAAGCTATGTGAGGTAGTCACAATTTCAATGAATAGCATCGTATTAAAACAATATATTTTAGTAATTTTGTCAATTTGAAGTTGAATGACATTTCCAATGCTCCAATACATTATGAATATTCCCCTCTGGGACTATCTTTGCATTCTTCTTTCCAGCACCCTTTTTAAGGACAATTTGTGCTTTGGAAAGTAGTCATCTCAATTTTTCAAAAGTGCAACAGAAACTTAAATCTCAAAGATTTGTATACCTCAAAAACTGTAGCACTAATTTAAAGATATAAGAAAAAGTTTCCTGAAACAATAATTATTTGTTATTTCCAAATAAACAATGACTATCATACACCATAACATGGAAAAATGGGAAACTGTCCTTGCAGCAAATGTCTTAAAAGCCAGAGAAATATTGCAATTTTATCAATAGTTACTATTTTCTTTTACTTTCTTGTGGTTTAGTCTTTGATAATGTTTTCTTACTTGTCTATTTTCCATTATTTCATTAGAGCATTGGTCACAATTTTAAATGTAGAGGTGGCTTTTGCAAGTCAAAAAAGACAGTAAAAAAAAAAACAAGTTATCACCTACTGTTAAATATATGCGAGAAACTTGGACGAAATAGCCTTTTTTGTGTGTGAATAGCATACAGTCATAAAATTTTTACATAATTGTCTAGGCTGTCCTAACCCTGAAGGATTGCTAGTGAATGACTAACAGAATCTTCTGAATAGATGTCTTTGCAGAGATCAAATAAGTGAAATAAACCAAGCACTTCTCCATGAACAGCATAAAGTTGTACATCCCAATTCAGGAACCAGGACACGATCCAACCAGATTCTCTGAATGTGGCCGGATTCTCTGAATGTGGCTGGCCCGGAGTCTTTCTGAAAAGCCATTGACAATGACACTGGGACTTGTTTCCTCTGCATATACTGGATTTTGCAGATCCAGTCTGTCTGGACACTCACCTTCCTGGACCTGGAGGGAGGGGGGAGGAACTTGAACTTCCCACAGGGCAGGAAACCCTGACTGCTCTTAGGGATGGAGAGGAAGGAGGAGAGGGAGTGGGGTGAGTGGGAGGGTGGTGGGAGGAGGGGCGGAAATGGAAAATTTTATAATTTAATAGAATTACTTTCAAAAAAAAAAAGAAAGAAAGGAAATGATGAGGGGTTAATGAAGATCTCCCAGTCTGAAGGTTGCTTTTTGGTCTTACTGACAGTGTCCTTTGCTTTACAGAAGCTTCTCAGTTTCAGGACATCCCATTTATTCATTGATTCTCTTATTGTCTGTGCCACTGGGGTTCTACCTAGGGAATGGTTTCCTGTGCCTATGTCTTGTAGACTACTTCCCACTTTCTCTTATATCAGGTTCAAAGTGGTCAGATTAATGTTGAGGTCTTTAATCCATTTGGACTTGAGTTTTGTGCATGGTGATAGATATGGATCTACTTTCATTCTTCTACAGGTTGACATCCAGTTATGCCAGCACCATTTGTTAAAGATGCTATCCTTCTTTCATTGTATACCTTTAGCTCCCTTGTCGAAAATCAGGTGTTCATAGGTTTGTGGGTTAATATCCGGGTCTTCTATTCGATGCCATAGGTCAACTTCTCTGTTGTTATGCCAATACCAAGCTGTTTTCAAAACTGTAGCTCTGTAATAGAGTTTGAAGTCAGGAATGGTAATGGCTCCAGAAGTTCCTTTATTATATAAGATTGTTTTGGCTATCCTGGGTTTTTTGTTTTTCCATATAAAGTTGGTTATTGTTCTCTCAAAGGCTGTGAAGAAGTTTCATGGGATTTTGATGGGAATTGCATTGAATCTATAGATTGCTTTTGATAGAATTGCCATTTTTACTATGTTGATTCTCCCAATCCAAGAGCAGATGAGATCTTTCCATTTTCTGGTATCCTCCTCAATTTCTTTCTTCAAAGACTTAAAGTTCTTGTCAAATAGGTCTTTCACTTCCTTGGTTAGAGCTATCCCAAGATATTTTATGCTATTTGTGGCTATTGTGAAAGGTGAAGTTTCTCTGATTTCCCTCCCAGCTTCTTTATCCTTTGTGTATAGGAGGGCAACTGATTTTTTTGGAGTTGATCTTGTACCCTGCCACATTACTAAAGGTGTTTATGAGCTGTAGGAGTTCTTTGATAGAGTTTTTGGGGTCGCTTATATACACTATCATATCTTCTGCAAATAACGAGAATTTAACTTCTTCCTTTCCAATTTGAATCCCCTTGATCCCCTTATGTTGTCTTATTGCTTTTGCTAGAACTTCTAGCACTATATTGAAGAGGTATGGAGAGAGTGGACAGCCTTGTCGTGTTCCTGATTTTAGTGGAATGTCTTTGAGTTTCTCTCCATTCAATTTGATGTTAGCTGTCGGCTTGCTGTAAATAGCTTTTATTATATTTAGGTATGATCCTTGTATCCCCAGTCTCTTCAACACCTTTGTCATAAAGGGGATTTGAATTTTGTCAAATGCTTTTTCAGAATCTAATGAAATGATCATATGGGTTTTTTCAGTTTATTTATATGATGGATTACATTGATAGGTTGGTGTATGTTGAACCAGCCCTGCATGTCTGGGATGAAGCCTACTTGATCATAGTGGATAATTTTTCTAATGTGTTCTTGGATTTGGTTTGCCAGTATTTTGTTGAGAATTTTTGCATCGATGCTCTAATCTCCAAAATATCCAAAGAACTCAAGAAACTAAACACTAAAACTCTAATTAACCCAATTAAAAATGGGGTACTGAACTGAACAGAGAATTCTCAACAAAAGAACTTCGAATGGCCAAAAGACACATAAGGTCGTGCTCAACCTCCTCAGTGATCAGGGAAGTGCAAATCAAAACAACGTTGAGATACCATCTTAAACCTGTCAGAATAGCTAAACTCAAAAACACCAATGATAGCCTATGTTGGAGGGTATGTGGAGTGAGGGGAACACTCATCCATTGTTGGTGGGAATGCAAACTTGTGCAGCCACTGTGGAAATCAGTGTGGCGGTTTCTCAGGAAACTGGGAGTCAACCTCCCTCAGGACCCAGCAATTCCACTCTTGGGAATATACCCAAGAAATGCCCTATCATACTACAAAAGTATTTGTTCAACTATGTTCATAGCTGCACTATTTGTAATAGCCAGAACCTGGAAACAACCTAGGTGCCCCTCAATAGAAGACTGGTTAAAGAAGGTTTGGAACATATACACATTAGAGTTTTACTCAGCGGTAAAAAACAATGACATCTTGAATTTTGCATGCAAATGGATGGAAATAGAAAATGCTTTACTGAGTGAGGTAAGCCAGACCCAAAAAGAGGAATATGGTATGTACTCACTCATAACTGGATTCTAGCCATAAATAAAGGTCTTTGAGCCTATAATTCATGATCCTAGAGAAGCTAAATAAGAAGGTGAACCTGAAGAAAATCATATAGTTATCCTCCTGAATATTGGAAGTAGACAAGATTGCCAGGCAACCTTGGGTGCACGGGGGGTGGCGGGGTGGAAGTAAGGGGAGATGGCTGGAGAGAAGGGAGTAGTGGAGGATTCGGGAAAGCTTGGGGGAATGAGATTGGGGGGCTAGCCATGGACCTAACATAAATTTATGTGCCTCTGGCTCCAGAGTGCTGGAACCACCACTACCTGACTCATTTATTTTTTTTGAAAGTGTTAACTAATAATTAAATTATTTGTTATTAATTATTTAAAAATGAAACTAGGTACTTGATTTTTAGTTTTATCTCATTTTTTTTCTTTTTGTCTGTTTAGGACTGGAAATGTCTATTTCTGTAGCATCAAGAATACTATATATTTAACATTATTTCCATTGAGCGATCCACACAGTTGAAAATTTTTTCAATATGATTTTTTGTGTTTTATATATGAGTATTGTGGCTTTATCTCACAGCTTTAATTTATTTGCTGCTAATTTATTATGTTGAATCATTCAATAGTTAATCCAGGATTTAAGAGACTCTTAACTAGTCAATTCTCCACAAACTTACTTCTTTATCATCAGATTGATACATTCAGTTTTCTTGGGAATTTATCTTTGATTTTTTTTATAGAGAAAAACTTAAGAGTTTCACATCTCCACCCGAGGCTTGCCTTATTGATTGCACTAACATCTGTGACTAAGTGTCAAAAGAAGAGAAAGAATCCAAAGTCAAAGTGAGGGTGTTCTCTTTCAATGTCCACAGACAGGGCTTAGCCCAACTCAAAGAAGGTCTCACTTTGGTTTTTGTTCTGATGTGACTTTGGAGTTCCATGCACTTTACTCTACTCTGTGGTGCTAAGGAGTCCAGTCTCTGTCTTCTTCAGCAGGAAGTCTACCTGGGACTTTCTCCCAGGGCTATTTCTCAGAGGCTGCCTTTCTGTAGTCTCTTTGCGTGCTGAGAATGTGTGAACACTGAAAAGCATCTGTAGCTCACCATCACTTCCATGTTGTTCCATCTTCCTAAATCAGTCTTCATTCATATGTTCTCACATAGCCATTCAGCACAATTTTTGGCAGATTTCACTTTGTCTTCACTGGAAATGACACTATAAAATATGGTTATTCTATCATACAGGAATGAGACAAAAGTTGCATAGAGAATATTCACAGATTTTATGTGTGCAGTAAGTGGCAATGTGAACAATAAACTAATTTTATATAATATTGTTAAGTACTATTCCCGAAGACACTTTTAGTAATAGAGGTAATTTTGTTTGTTAATGTGTCTTTTTATTTCGTAGACTATGTAAGCACACAGAGCTCTTATATGATTGCACCAAGAAAGGCAAGATTGATGAATCAAATTCTCAGGCATTAATTTCAGTGGAATGCCCACAATTTAATAAGCAAAAGTGAACTTGGAATGTCTTATGTATCCTGTCTTCCTTCTATTTTGATGTTGAGTTTTTATACTTCACTGTTCTCTTTTAACATTGAAACATCCTTTGCATTATCTCAAAAAGCAGCTTCAAGTCTTCTAGAGGAATAATTAAGACATCTCCACCTCTCCATTTAATGTAACACTTGATTTTAACACAGTGTTGAACGACATATATACAGTAGTTAACCTAAATTTTTATGCATTTAATCAAGTGTCTCATCAAAAGAAATAAATTACTTTTTCTGAAATAAATCCAGTAATCTTATGCATATATTTCTGTAGTTGTGAATATGTAAAACATAGGAAAGTCATGGTGCCTTTTCTTTTCTAGTGCAGAACCTATTTATATCTCACACTTAATGACCTAAGAGAGATCAGCTATCCTGAACCTGTGCCTCCTCCCCTCCAGAATCACATCCAATCTGACAAGCCAAACAATTTTTACCCTGTTCTGAGTAATGCTCCATCTAAGATGTTTAGCAGACCAAGGTTCTCTGGCTCTTCACGGGAAATGAACCTTTGTGGAGAAAGTACTAAGCCCACACTTGGTCGTCTGTAGTTGTGTTTTTTTCTTTAAAAACTTTCCCCCGATGTTTTACAAAGTCAAGAGTTCGTGACAAGAGCATACTCTCAGACACCAGCTTAAATCGTGTCTTATGACTCTTTTTAGGTCTTATGCTCATGGTAGTCTGTAATCTCCTCATATTAATGCAATACTTAGAAGCTTGAAGTTGATTTCAAGTTTCAATAATCCATTTTCTTATAAAATCTAAGAAAGCTTTATCTGAAAAATTTTAGGTAATTTGAGTCTTTAAAAAACAGTCATAAAATTTCTTATATCTTCAGATTTGCCACAAATTATTCAAGATGAACAATGTCATAAATATTACAAAATTTTTGGCATATATTATTTTTCATCAATCTGTAAACTAAGAGATATAACATTTTAGGTCAAAAGAGATTTTTCTGTGTCTTCTGAGAAACATTTTAGAATTATATATAAAATAACAGGTTAGTACTACAACCAAAAATGTAATAAAATTTTAATTGATTGCTACATATTTTGTCTTTAGTTTGAACATAGTATAGTATATTATTTGAAGATTCCTCATATCTTAATTTTGGCTTCATTTTGTAAAATTTAAAAGTTGTGATACAATTCAGTCTCCTTGGAGTATGTACAATGATCAGCTCATATTCAGTTCCATAAGTAGCCCACTCCTTTGAACTATTTTTCACAACTCTGTAAATTTTCTTCTGCTTAATATCGCTCCCTGAGATTTGAACTCCATTTCTCTGGACATGGAAAGTCAGTCTGAGTAGCAGCAGTGATGGGTTGCCTTTAGCAGTGAAGTTTGTGGCATCATAAAGATTCAGAAGATCTATTAGGATTTTTCTGTGCTTTCTTTTTTTAAATAGTGCTTAGGGCCATTGAGAGGATTTTACATTCATCCTGCTGAGAGGCTAAGCAGAAGGATTAATATGGAGCACGCTCCTGCATTTGTAAGAGCTAAACTAGGTTGTTTAGAATCAGAACACCATACTTCTGAAAATACACCACACAATGATTTCACCTTACTGGTGTGTAATTCCCAGAAGGAGGAAGTTTTCATCGTCCACCACTTTTTCTTATTCAAGCATATCTGTAAAAGCATGAAATGGATTTGTGAGTAGACATCACAGGAATAATTGCTGAGCTTCTGTTTTCAAAAGACATGGTTAAAGGGGAAATTGACATTACCTTGCCTTCATTATCTCTATATTTATTGAGTTTTCTCAAACAAAAATTTAATGTTTTATGAAAACTCATGACAAAAACTGGAAAAAAAATGTTTATCTTCATCTTCTATCTCTTTCCACATTTGTAAGTGAAAACTTCTTCAATGTGCCAGAGAATCATAATTTTCTCCAAGGAAATTCCAGATTTAACTGTTGCAGCAGAAAATACTGCCTTCCCAAAAGCCTTTCTTCTGTTTCCTTGAAGAGAAATTTATTATTCTCTATTAAAGACTGTTCCGTTATTTTAAAACATGAATGTCAGAATGAAGCATTAAGTGTAAACAAACAAAATCTTTATTCCCATGTACTGATTTGTGTATCTTTTGTACTCCTTGATGAATACATTGTTATATCTTGGGTTACTCTTTACTCATTTGCCAACAAGTAGCCCCTCGAGCTATTGCAATGGACCATTAAATATTGGAAATTCCATCCCTTTACCCTTCTTGACAGGCTCTCAACCTTTTCTAGAAAATGTGCTTTCATTCTTCGAGTTACCTGTTCTCACAGCCCTTTGCTTTCACAGTTCTCACAAAGCACCCACCTTATCTTGAAAGTATACCATTGGTTTATTACTGGAACTTTTCGATCACCTTATAGGCTACAAATCCAAACTCTTTACTTACCAGTTCCCTAAACATGAATGCTGCTAGTATTATTCTTATTCCATATGCTTGTCACCGTAACCTGAAGCCGGATTGCCTTTTCTGTTTTTTGTACAACTAGCATTGTCTGATCTACTCGTGACTAATACCGTAACTGTACAAACCAATCACTTAGGAGATCTGATATTGAAATAGTACTTGTGAAGAGAGGTAGTACGTGGGAGATAACTTTTCTTATTAACCCAAGTAGTAAAGAAACAAAATAAATGGTCACAACACAACATGTTTCACACGGATAGTAGTTGCATCAATTACCCATATAGAGCTTCTATTTCTACTATTCATGAGACATATAAATATAGAAAATTCATATACTTACCCTTATAAGAATTAATCTCAAAAGTTTGATTGTATCAATCACAGCATTTTATTTAATATGCTTTTCATTGTACCTTCAGTGAGAACAGATGCACGTTAAATGTGGTCTTCTAGAATTCTCTGAAAATTATTGTGTCCAAAATGGTGTGTTTAGTAATTACAAATTGTCTCAGGAAATTGTGACTAGAGAAAACATGACTGAAGTTGAATCTCTGGCTGCAGAAGCATTCGTATCTTCAAATCTTCCTTGTATTTATGTTGTAATATCTACAAGGCTCACATGTAGGGTCTTAAGCATCAGGGATGCTATGAAAGCTGACTTCCTAGTGGCCAAAATGGAGGTTTCTCTGTTGATAGTACCCAGTTCAGTGCAACAGAGAAAAACATAGAGTCTGAATCATTGTACAAAACGAAATAAACAGAGTTCTTTCTAGCTTAATTGAAGTAAAATGTATATGCAATAAAGATTTACTATCTTCATTAAACGGATGCTTTTAAGTTTACACACATATATAAAACATACTGATATTTCTCACCTCCTATCATTTCCCCTCTCCCTAAGACGCATGCCATCTTCCCAATTTTCTAAAATTCTCTTTCTGAACTTTATTTCTATTTATTTTGTTTTGTGATCAACTGAGTTTAACCAGAGCCATCTGTGTGACCATGAGTTTGGAGCTATCCTTTGGAGCTTGATAAGCTCAGAAATAGTCTGCAACTAAAGACAATTATTTTGCATCTACCAGAATCTTTCATAGCTAGTATATTCTCAGTCTGGCATAAAACCTATTGGTGCCCTTCACCTTTTTTTCTTTTTTCCTTTTGTTTTGTGCTGTGATATATATATATATATATATATATATATATATATATATATATATAAAATATATATATTGATATTATATATATATCTCAAGAATATTCTAAAAGGACAAAGTTAATTTTATCTCATAAATCCAGGTTAAAATTCATCATAGTAGGAAGTCACAGTGGTAAGGACCTGCAACAACTAATCCCATCACAACCACAGTGAGAAATGGGTCCTATGTCCATGTACTAGCTTACTTCTGCACACTTATGCAGTTATGGACCCCTTGTATAGGGAATAGTACTTAGTTGTATCTTTTCACATTAATTAAGGTCATTCCCTACAGACATGCTCAAAGGCCAACTCAAATTGGACAATGTCCCATCAATACTCTTTCCAGGATACTCTAGAATATGCCAAGTTGACAGAACTAGCCATCCCACCCTCTAGTGACCTCTCTTGTAGAGACCAGCATATGTAACTGCATTGTTAAGAGATCATAAGTACAAGATTTTTATTGAGTATATAGATAGTACTTCTGCCCTTCACTATATTCTGGCCTTTACTACCTCTCTGACTCTTTTTCCTAATAAAATGTTCACCATGTGCATGTCATAAATTTATCAAACCTTATTTCCTCATATTTATAGATGAAGAATGATTTAATAATATCAGACATATATAAATATAAGTTCAATTTCATTAGTAAATATAAGTAAAATAAAAATGCATAGAAAAAGATACCTGTGCCCAAGTTTTTTCATCATTCATTTTAAACCAATATTGAAGTTTTATTCACAGGCTAACTTTACTGTATAAGATTAGTACTAAAAGTCCTGACAGTTTTAGTTTTGAGAAGAGAGTTTCAACCTCATTTCATGCTTTAATGAAATGAACCTTATTAGCCCCGTGCGTTTTTATTCATGGCTAGGTCATCTACAACTAATTTTAATATTGGCCTTCATTTCTAATTCCAAGAAGTACAGACCTGGCAATTAGTTTCTGTCCTGTGAAAAAAACACTGCAGTTAGATGTGGGGTTTGCAGAAATCAGGATTGCCAGTTTTGAAAACGTTATTAAAACATGGTCACAAACAAATTTTTTTTTTTAATATATTTTCTAATGCTTTCATTTTTACCACATAGTTAGTTACAAGAAAGTTAATTTAAGGACTACAATCCTTTCTGATTATTACAGCTTTTAATTTTGTGTGTTATTATTAAACATTAAATATTCATGAGTTTGTTTAGCTTTGTAGATGTCAGCAAGGACGCAGTGTGGTGCTGAGGGCTACTTTTTTATTTCTCGACATCTTATTAATCAAGAAAGCCAGAAAGAAAGTATAAATGAGATAAAAGGTACAAGACAAAATGAGAAAAGTATGTATGGTACTTTTAGAGGAAATACTTAAAATGTTAAGCTTTAATTTTCATTAAAAGTGACATAAAATTCAGAACTAAGATAGTGACTCTGGTCATGATAAATATTGTCCCACATGAAATAGTTTCAGAGAGATATTTTTAAGAGATTTAACTTATTTTTAATTATGTGTGTGTTCATGAACATGTATAAGTGTTTTTACATATTGATACAAGTGCAACTACGCATGCATATATATTGCCCATGAACATTAGAATGTGTCTGGTCCCCTGCAGCTGGCAGTCACACATGGTTGTGCATATTTCCAGCCATTATTCTCTAAGATTTTTAAGGTAAATATTTAACACAAAATTCCTTAGTATATTTACTCAAAAATGAATATTTTAATGCCTAAATATAATTACTCAAAAATCCATTATTTCTGTTGTCTTACATATCCTGACTAATACAAGGAAGCTATAAATAACTTTTGGGATCGACCTAATTTCAGTTTGCCTGAAATTGTACAGTATGTCAGTAATACAAAAATCCTAAGTTATAATATATTGAGGCTAACTCTATTTCATTAATTCTAATTTTTCTCTGATAATATTTTTTACCAAGCAGAAACTCAGAAGTGTAAATATTAGTGAGGCCTGTATATATTTTTCTCTAAGGCCATCCCTCAGTTTCTCTTCTTCCTTAAGATGGCAATTTTAGAGTCACAGATAAGAAACCCTATGAGTTTTTATTGCACAGGTTAAAATGCGTAAAGAACAGCGAATATTCTTTATTTAATGATATGTATTTAAAGAAATAAAATCAATAACGAATAAAAATAAATAAATGTTAAAATAAAATAAAGAATCTCATTTCAGAAAAGACCTCTCAACAGATTTTTCATGAATATTCATGTGAAATGAGAAAATCTAAAGAAAATAAATTTACTGAAAAGGTGAAGAAAAAATGAAAAAGATATTTAATTCATACCTCATGAATAAGAGATTCATTCAATTTCTGATTTTCTCTTTTTAACAATATATGTAATATCATCAGTACTTTGTATGATTCTTCATCTGCGTACTAATATAACATTAAGCATAACCAGCATTATGAAAATTGAGGGACAGATTTTCCAAAGGTTTTGTAACGAATAAGAGGGGAAGATTTAGCTAAGAAAGATTAATCACACAACCAAAGTATGAAGCGGATCAGATGAAATTATGCTGCCATGGAATACCCATTATCTTAGTGATTTGACTACTTATCAGTAATTATTTTCATCTTAAGCTACAGTTTAGTCACAGTTAGTGTGGGAATTCTGATTCATTTCTCGGATATGAGCTAGGGGATTTATGACCTGGGATCAGATAAATAGTTTTCAGAACAGAAACATAATTTTATGATCTTGGTTGGAAGTTAAATGCATCTGCTGTAAGGACTTGTGAAGATGTACCACTGATCATAATGCAAACCTATGCAATCTCTTTAAAAAGCCCAGGGCTCATCAAGGCAGAACCAACAATCAGGGGCCTGCATGGGACTGACTTAGGCGCTATGCATAAAAGCTACAGTTGTGTAGCTTCATCTTCTTGTGGGACTGCAAACAGTGGGAACAGGGGGTGTCTCTATTGGTATCCTATTTCTTATACTGGGCTGCCTTGTCCAGCCTTAACATGAGAGGAGGTGCTTTGTTTTATTACAATTTGATATTCCATATCTGATTGATACCAATGGGAGGTTTGCCCTTTTATGTACAGAAGTGGAGGAATGGATCTGGGGACAGAGGAGAGGTTAAGGAAAGGATTGGGAAGAGAGAATGGAGAGAAAACTACAGTAATCATAATGATGATAAGTAATTATAATAATAATATTTTTATTTATCATAATAATTATATTATACTACAATTATTATTATATTTTTAAAAATCCTTAAAAGGTAACAGGTTTTATACTTCAGTGTTGATTTAAATAAGTAAAAAGATAAGAATGAATATAAACTCTTTAAGTGGAAGGTCCTCATAATAAAAACAAATGTACAAATAAAATTGTGAATTATAAAGTATAAAATGAACAGAACTTTGGAACAATGTATTACTAGTTTGTCAAAACTATAGAATGCTTTAGAAGGATGTAGACAGCCAGATTTCACATTATATAATATAATCTCAATAAATGTGACACAAAAAAGTTCATTCACACACATAAAATGCTTAAACCACTCATTGAGGTTTAAACTGCACATATTATTATGTTGATATCAAAACTACTCTTCAATAATTTTTGTGCTTTGTATACACCAACATCATTCATGAATTTACACATAAAATAAAAGGCCATACTACATTCACTATGACAGAAAACAAACCTTTATCTGTCCAACTGGATACCTACAATACAGTTATAGCATTTTGTTATTCTGTGAATACATGTGTATATGAGTAAAAATTAAAAAGACTATGTACCTATTAAACTCATATCTATAAATATTTTCTATTATTTGAAAAAGAAATGTGTATGAAAATATTCCATCAAATTCCCATATTTTAAATCCTCCATTAAGGATAGATATTAATTCATAATGAGACTATTTAAGAACAAATGTTAATGTATGTTTAATTTTAATAATTGTAAAAATTATCTATCTTTAAAACCATAGATTGAGTAAAATATTTTTATTTGCCTTTGAAATGTAAACCCTAGTAAAATTTGGTTCCCATAGCCAACTCGCACTTTTGATTTGTTTTGTTTACGTAACTCTGGATTTCCAGGAAGACTTTATGTGTTGAACTCACAGGTGCTTCAACCTCCAGAGGGCTAAGATGAAAGGCGCGCACCACCACACCTGTCCTTGATTTGCAGATTCATCTATGACCTTTTGCTCTATGTTTTGCCCTTGGTTCCTGAAATTTAAGCATCCTCATATTAGCAAATGCACAAAATCATAGTAATGGAAAATTTTTCTGATAAATCTCTCGGTTTATTTTCCACAGAAACTTTACTGCCTAGTTTATTTCAAAACATAAGTTCTTGTTCATGCTATGTGATTTAAATGCAGTCATCAAATACATATTTAAATTGTATAATGGCAATTGTAATGAATTAATACTATTGAAGATACCATAATAATATCACTTGCGCTCATAAAAATTGTAACTATTTTTTATTATGTATATCTTTTTTTTAATTTATAAAAATTTCCACTTCCTCCCCTCCTCCAAATACCCTCCCACTCCCCCCACTCCCTCTCTTCCTCCCACTCCAGTCCTAAGAGCAGTCAGGGTTTCCTGCCCTGTGGGAAGTTCAAGTTCCTCCCGCTCGCTCCAGGTCTAGGAAGGTGAGCATCCAAACAGACTAGGATCCCAAAAAGCCAGTACATGCAGACAAAACAAGACCCAGTGCCATTATCAATGGCTTCTCAGTCAGCCCTCATGTCAGCCACATTCAGAGAACCCGGCTTGATCGCATGCTCGTTCAGTCCCAGTCCAGCTGGCCTTGGTGAGCTCTCATTAGATCAGTCCCCTTGTATCAGTGGGTGAACGCACCCCTCGCGGTCCTGACTTCCTTGTTCATGTTCTCCCTCCTTCTGCTACTCATTTGGCATTTGGACCTTGGGGGCTCAGTCCAGTGCTGGCAATTGTAATGAATTAATACAATTGAAGATATCATAATAATAACTCTTGCGCTCTTGAAAATTGTAACTATTTTTTTAAGTTTTCATTTTTTTGTGGTTTTCACATCATGCACCCTGATCCCATCCATCTTCATGTCCCTTTGCCTTTACCCTTGTCTTTGTGTCCTCTTAAATTAAACAAAATTTAAAAGTAAAAACAAAACAAAACAAAACAAAACAAAAAAACAGAAAACAAAGGAAAACAGCAAAAACAAAACAGCAACAACAAAATCTCATCATGTAAGCTATAGTGTGACCCAGTGAATCAAACTGTTATCCTTTAGTCCACGTATCTTTACTTGTAAGTGTTCACTGCAAAGTATTTTACCTGCTCCTGCAGTTCAGGAATGAGGTGGGTGTTAGAGTGAGCTATCTTGTAGTCCTGGTTCTTGGCCTGTGTAGTAGCTGGGCTGCTCAATCTGTGAGCAATGGCCCTGGAGGTTAAGTGGGGCATCTGCTTGAGCCCACTCCTCACCATCCTTGCCTCTTCAAATCTACCTATCTCCTAGCATATGGATTGGTCCACTTCTCTCTCTTCAATTTGCTATCCTGTACTCACTCACCTTAATGGTGGCAGGGATGCTGTGCGGTGGTCCTATGTGAATTCTTCCCACTCCAGCTCTGGAGGTCTGGGGCAGAGTTGTGTTTGATCTCTAGAAACACAAGACCAGAAACCTAGAGTATGACTAACTTCTACAAATTTTCTAATGTCCTTTGACATTCATTTTTTAAGTGTGCTGATATTGACATATTTTTGAGAACTTAAGGTAAAGAAAGAATTTTTATTTTGCTTGTTACACTTACTTTAAATCTTCTTTGACATTTTTATGAATTATATTTCTTCATAAAAATACTTTGTAAGTTTCAAGATGGTTATTTAATAATTTTTAATAGCAGTGCAAAATATTTGCTTATAATTAAAATTGTTTATGGTTCATATAGTTAATATTAATTATATTTTTATTCATATAAAATATATTATTTATCTCATTATCTTATAACTTAAATTTTATTATTTAGAGCTCTTTTATCTGTTTTACATATACTATAGTTTTATTAATTCATTTAAATTTACCTTATGAACTCAATTCACTTGAATGCTTAAATACTTTCATTTCATGAGATATATCTATTTATCTTTTTGGTTTATATAACACATTTTAGCATCTAGACTTCTTTTTTCAGTTTTACATATACTGTAGTCATATTAATTCATCTAAAATACTTAATCATCTTAATTTATTTTAATGCTTAAGTTATTTCATTTTATTCCCTCTTGAGCAGATTATGAACATAAAAATTTTAAAATATTTGTATATTTTATACTTGACAAATAAAACTTAGCTTCTATGTTTCTTTCTTTTTCCAGAATTTTTAATTGTTACACTTAAGTTTTTACCCATTTTAATGTCAATTTTACAAATCCCTGCTTCACAGTTATACTTAAGAAGAAAGTACTGCTAACAATCTAATATAACTATTCTATTTGTAGCTTCAAAATACATAAAATGAAAATAAAACTAAGAATTAGTTTTCTTTCATTAATGCAGCCCTATTTATCTACCCACAGAGAGTCTAACAGAGTTTTTTCCTAGATAGCCTGGTATAGAGTCAGAATCTTACTCGTGTAAATATGACTTTCCTCATAATACATAAGTACTTGAAATTTATCAACTTTATTTTTACAGTAATTAAAAATTATTGGGACATAAGAAATGGGTCAGTGGAGATCCTCATCTTTCTCTCTCTTCCAGATTTTACATCCTGTACTCTCCGACCAGGAAAGCAGAAAGCATGAAGGACAGATTTGTAAGGAGCCATCAGGACATCGCCATTATGGCTCTGGCGGTCCTGCAGCTTGGAGGTAAACAAATCCTTTTGAAGTTGCCATGTGAGGCTGAGTACCTTGGCCTGCATTTGCATAACTGAGCCTTGTTCCCTAGCCCGAAGCCCCGGGCTTCAGCGGAATGGTATTCACCAATCAGGACAGCCCCTCCACCCTAGAAAAGCAGCTGCCACTTGGGCTTTTTTCTCTTTCGCTTTTCTCTCTCTCTCTTCTCTTTCTCTCTCGCTCCATGCTATCCCTTCAACTGAGAGGCTCCAATAAAGTGTGATCAGAGAAGAATCCTCGATTCGTGGTCGTTCTTGCTTGCTGGTCAAGCAGCGCGCCACAACTGGTGCTGAACACCCGAGACAACGCATCGGTCACCTCAGCGAAAGAGCTTGGACTCAGAACTCTACACACTGGAGCGGCGATGTTGGAAAATCCTCCAGGTATAAAGAGGAGGACAAAAATACAGCACTGAAAAAATTCCCAGGTAAAGGGGAAGTCCGCCTTAAGAGCGAGGTTATTGACCACGACCAAAGTGGGGTTTAATGACCACAAGAGTGGTGTTAATGTGACTGCTACAAGCAGGGTTAGTGTAAATGTGTACAGATGTATGTTAAGTTGTTTGTGGTGTCTTTTATGTACTGGACAGGAGAAAGATATTTAAATTTAGGATGTTTTGGGAAAGAGGTTCTGTTTTCGTCTCCACAGAAAATGAGAGCCTAAGGGTGTATTCAAGATTTATGTGGTTTGAATCACCGAGACCTCCTGAAATGTTGTAGTAAATACCCCTAAAAATGCAACGGCCCTATTCAGCAGGAAGTAGTCAGACAGATTGATAACGCCCAAATTCCCTAAAAGGTTAAATGAGGTCCTTCCAGTGGTTACAGAGCAACAAGCCTGTTTCTCTGAGTTCCGCTTCACTCCGTGTACCAGTTTGGACTCAAAACGAATGCAGCTGTGGCTAGAAGGCAGCTGGAGCAGAGCTTCGCTAGGTGGCTGTGGTGAAAGGTATATTGCCCCAGTCCAGTCGGTGCCTAGCCTGGTGGGTCCCACAGCAGTGCCAAGAATAAGAGCGGTGACACAAGCTGCCAAACCAGAAGATTTGCAGTGTACCTGAAACTGTGAGGGACTCTGAGGCTGGAGTGGCTCCGGTTCCACTTGGCTATGCTAAACTATGCTGACTTCAGGCAGGACTGATCGTAATTACCATAATAAAAGTGCAATTAAGGTTTAGACACAGTAAACAGGCAATACCGTATTATATCTACATGGTGTGACTTAAGTTTTTAAGAACTGCTTAGCATTTTAAGAACTCACATCCTCCTGAAAGATTGTTGTATATATGCTGGGTTTATCTAATGTTTCAGGATCTGCAGGGAGGTGGATGCGTAAAGTCCTTGGCTAATGTTGGCGGGAGGCAATGTGCCCCCATAAAGGTAACAATTTTAAACAATTCTATCCAGTTGTGTAAGTGTTCATGTACTGGATCAGGTAATTATTTTCTGCCCGTGGAAAAGTTCCAGGCAGAGCTGATTCTAAAAGATGTTTTGGGGCTGGCCATTCAGCCCAATTCAAAGACCTGCTACAATGGTGCAGGCCAATAAAAAAAAGGATGTTTTGAGGTTAGCTATTCAGCCCAATATTAAGGCCGGTAGTGGTGGTGCACGCTGGTAGGATTTGCTGAGGGAGGCTCAGCAGGCCGCATGCGGCGGGGCTGGGGGTGGCTCGCAGAAGCAGCCCAGTCAGGGCAGCAGTGGTGATTCCGTGGCTGCCGCGAGGCTCTGGCGAGTCTGCCATGGGCCACATGTTCCGGCGGCCGGTGGAGTTTGTGGTGATTTTTACCGCCGACCGCTCTGGCTGCCAACTCCTCCTCTTCCTCCTTCTCCTCTGCCTCCTCCTGGGCTGGGCCCGCAGCATCTCGTCCCCTCACAGAGCCGCCACCACCTCCGCCACCGTGGCCGCTGGGTGCCTGGCGTCAGACGGGAAGAAGGAGCAGCAGCTGCCAGAAATAGCTATTCACAGTCAGACAGAACCACTTAAATGTTTTACAGTATATCCTGAGGAAGTCAGCTTCTGTGCCAGCATGAAGATTAAATCTTGTCTTTGGTCTGATTTATCTTTATTGTAACCATGTGCAAGATGGAGGTTGGAGGTTGCTGCATGACCTTAGGGTGGTCAATGCTCAGATACAAGTCATGGGCCCAGCCCAACTGGGCCTCCCATTGATTTCGGCAATACCAAAGAATTGGCAGGTAATGTCCTTGAACATCAAGGACTGTTTCTTTTCAATTCCCTTTGCCCTCAGGACTGGGAGAGGTTTGCGTTTACTCTTCCTTCTGTAAAAATTTGGTGTATTTTCCCAGGATTACCTCACCAAAAGACTCTGCAAAAACAAAAAAGGGGAATAGCTGAAGCAGCATCCCCCAGGGAAAGAATCTCCCTTGCACTCTTTACACTTAATTTTTTAATTCAAAACAATGCTGGAAAGACAGCAGCAGACAGGCATGCTCTGTATGAAAGCTCTACGGAGCAAGATTTGGTCATGTGGAAAGATGTATTAGTTAACAAATGGTACGGACCGGATCCAGTGATTTCCAGATCCAGGGGAGCAATTTGTGTTTTCCCCCAGAATCGAGAGGATCCAATCTGGGTGTCAGCAAGACTGACCAGAGAAGTGAAGGATGCTGCAAAGGATGAAGATTCGTGTGGAGGCAGCAGGGATGACCCTCTGGGCGGAGACAAGAGCAGCTGTTTCACATTATCACCTTGAGCAGCACCCGTGTGCAGCCTCTTACCTTTGAGCAATTTTCTGACTGGCTTTATTCTGACTTTTCCTTTCTTAAGGAATGGGTGGGAGTAGGGATATTTTTGGCATGCTGCCTAGGTGGATGTGCGGTATGTCTGTGGTTCGTGTGCCATCTGCAAGCCCAAATGAGGAGGGACAAGGTCATTATAGCACAGGCCTTGGCTGTCTTGAAGTGTGGATCCTCACCCCAGATTTGGCTTTCGGCCTTAAAGAGCTTGTAGGCAATATGCCATGCATAGCCTTTGCACCCTCTAGGGACCAGATAGTCCCATTGCATAGAGGAAGGTATGCATAGGCAAGAGTGTATGGATACAGCCCTTGCACTCCCAGGGAAAAATTTATCCCATTGCACGGGAAGGGTACATCTTGCTTATTTCTATTCCCTCAATCGATCCACACATCATGAGGTGGGGACCAGATTGGAAAATAGGTTTTGCCTTATTGCTCTACAAAAACAAAAAGGGGGAGCTGTAAGGAGCTGTCAGGACATCGCCATTATGGCTCTGGCGGTCCTGCAGCTTGGAGGTAAACAAATCCTTTTGAAGTTGCCATGTGAGGCTGAGTACCTTGGCCTGCATTTGCATAACTGAGCCTTGTTCCCTAGCCCGAAGCCCCGGGCTTCAGCGGAATGGTATTCACCAATCAGGACAGCCCCTCCACCCTAGAAAAGCAGCTGCCACTTGGACTTTTTTCTCTTTCACTTTTCTCTCTCTCTCTTCTCTTTCTCTCTCGCTCCATGCTATCCCTTCAACCGAGAGGCTCCAATAAAGTGTGATCAGAGAAGAATCCTCGATTCGTGGTCATTCTTGCTTGCTGGTCAAGCAGTGCGCCACACAGATTGCCATATCTCCTTTCACTCCTCCAGTCTCAATCCCCAGGCCAGGGAAAGAGAGAAGGTAAAAGAAGATCCTAGTACTCCTTTCTCTCCTACAACCTCAATCCCAGGGTCTCATACCTGACTCTACAACAGATCATCTGTTGCAGCCTCATTCCTTTCCTGCTACTACCTCATGTGGATCCCACAGCCTTTCCCTTCCTCATCTTCCTCAACACATTCAGTTCTTTAGCAAGGCACCCCTGAGAATCTACAGAGCACTACTGGAAAGAAAACAGGTACACTCTCTATAGACCTTCTGTCCTCTCCTGCTCATCCAGAACCAATTACCCAGTCTCATTCCCAGGGCTATAGCTGACCTGTGGTGACCTACTTTCATTGCATACCTCATTCCAAGAAGGCTAAATAAGCAGATACTTGTTGAAGGCTCTGATCTTCACCCATCTGTGAATATCTTCAGAAACATAGCCTGACATCATTCCTAAAAGTCAGGTTCCAATACCAAAAAATATATTTTACCCAGAAAGTCAAGTGGTTACAGCTATTAGGCATACATAACTTTCTCTCCCAGGCAATATGCCACCATCATACTCTTTAAAATCCACAGAGTAAGTAGAAACATAGGAGAAAAATTCACACTTAGCAAAGACAAATCCAGAAATAAAAACCCATTTTGTAATCCCAATGTCTAGAAGCCAGCATTAAAATATAACCGAAAAGAGAAAGGGCAATATGTATGCACTGGAGTCACATAACCTACCACTATATTTCTTGAGTATTCCAACATAAATAAGACACCTGAAAAAGGCCTTAAAACAGTCTGTATACAGTTGATAGAGGTCCTTAAAGAAGAGATTAATAAGTCCCTTAAATCCAGGAAAATAAAAACAAACAGTAGAAAGAAAAAAAAAACTGTCTCGGATGTGTAAAGGAAAATTAATAAAATATTCCAAACTAAGGAAATTCTGTAAGTGAAAACTTAGAAGATAAAACAGGAACTGGATTGGCAGTGTTCACTGACAGAATACGAGATGTAAGAGAAAATCTCAGATGTAAAAGATACAATAGAAAAAGTTGATATATTTTTTATAAGAGATGTTAAATCTAAAAATCTGTTTCTGACAGAAATCATCCAAGAAATGTTGGGAATGATGCAAAGATCATATCTAGCAATAATAGAAATAGATGAAGAACAAGAAAAGCAATTCAAAGACGACCCAGAAAATAATTTTAATAAATCCATAGAAGACAATAATCCTCACTTAAAGAAGATGCCTATAAAGGTACTTGAAGCATACAGTATGACAACTAAATTGGATCAGAAAATAAAGTTCCCTCAGCACATAATAAACAATATACTAAGTGTGAAGAGCAATACAAATATTAAAAGCTATAAAGAAAAAGAAAAACAAGTAGCATAAATATGAATCTATTGGAATTACTCTTGACTTCTCAACGGAGAATCTAAAAACCAGAAATTACTGAATCGTTGTGCTCCAGACTTTCAACCCAGACTCCTCTACCCAGCAGAACTTCCATTCAAAACCTACATTGGATGGAAGTCCTCAGCACAAACACAGGGAGTTCCATCCAGAGAACTATCACTGTGTCTGTGCTGAGGAGTTTCATCCAGAGGGTGCTGAGGAGTACCATCTAGAGGGACAGGAACAGGTCCTGCTCCTTCACTGAAGAGATCCACCCAGAGAGTCAGTCACAGCAAAAACTGAACCAAGACACCAAGACTCTCCTGGCTCCATTTGAAGGAAGAGATGGGCAGGCACTAATGAAAGAATTCTGCCAACAACTTGAAAGGCAACATGACATCACCAGAATCCAGGGATCACGAAAGTAGAAGAATTGAACACCCTACTCCAGAAGAAATAGAAGAAATTGACTCTAAGTGGGACTCTATGAAAATAATAGAGGAACTTAAACAGGAGGTGAAAATCTGCTGTAAGGAAATGGAGATAACAAACAAAAAAGAAGATGAAATGAATAAATCTCTCAAAGATACCCAAGAAAAACAAGAAATCCAAGAAAAAGCAATCAAGCAGGTAAGGGAAACAGTTCAAGACTTGAAAACTGAGGTTCCACGGGATCCCTCTCTTCCCCCACTGCTTCTGCCCTTTTGTCTCCTGTGTCCTGTAAACACCAGCTATCCCTGCTGCAGTGCTGAGAAGTTCTATCCAGAGAGGTGAGTGGGTGCTTGCCTGGGCTCTCTGTCCCAGAAGAGAGCACAACCCCTCCCCCTTCAGCTTCTGCAGCAGGGTCTTCAGTGTCCCACGGGACCCCTCCCTGCCCCCACTGCTGCCGCTCTTTTGTCTCCTGGGTCCTGGAAACATCAGCTAGCCCTGCTGCAGTGCTGAGAAGTTCTATCCAGAGAGGTGAGTGGGTGCTCACCTGGGCTCTCTGTCCCAGAAGAGAGTACAGCCCCTCCCCCCTCAGCTTCTGCGGCACAGTCTTCGGTGTCCCACGGGACCCCTCACTGCCCCCACCGCTGCTGCCCTTTTGTCTCCTGGGTCCTGGAAATACTAGCTATCCCTGCTGCAGTGCTGAGGAGTTCTATCCAGAGAGTGCTGAGGAGTTCTATCCAGAGAGTGCTGAGGAGTTTCATCCAGAGAGGAGGAGATGGGCAGGTGCCAATGCAAGAATTCCTCCAACAACCTGAAAGGCAACATGACATCTCCAGAATCCAGGGATCACGAAACTAGAAGAATTGAACACCCTACTCCAGAAGAAATAGAAGAAATTGACTCTAAGCAGATCTTTATGAAAATAATAGAGGAACTTAAACAGGAGGTGAAAATCTGCTGTAAAGAAATGGAAGATAAGTATAACCAAAAGATTGAGGAAATGAGTAAAGAAATGGAAGAGAAATATACCAAAAGGTTAGAAGAAATGAGTAAATCCATAAATGAAATTCTGAGAAACCAAGAAAAAACAATCAAACAGATAATGGAAACAGTTCAAGATTTGAAAACTGAAATGAAGTCAATGAACAAATCACAAGCCGAGGGTCAGTTGGCCATGGAAAACCTAGGTAAACGAACAGAGACTTCAGAAACAAGCATAACCAACAGAATACAAGAGATAGAAGAAAGAATCTCAGACTCTGAGGACACCATAGAGAAATTAAACGCTCTGAGCAAAGAAAACAGCAAATCCAACAAATTCTCATCACAAAACATTCAGGAAATGTGGGACAAATAAAAAAAATCTAAGAATGATAGGAGTAGAAGAAGGAGGAGAATTGCAGATCAAAGGTCCAGAAAATATATTCAACAAAATTATAGAAGAAAACTTCCCCAACCTAAAGAACGATATCCCTATGAAGGTTCAAGAAGCATACAGAACACCGAATAGGCTGGATCAAAAAAAAAATCCCCTTGTGATATAATAATCAAAACACAAAACATTCAGATTAAAGAGAGAATATTAAGAGCTGCAAAGGAAAAAAGATCAAGTAACTTATAAAGGTAAACCTATCAGACTTACACCAGACTTCTCTATGGAAACCATGAAAGCCAGAAGGTCCTGGATAGAGGTACTGAAGAAACTTAGAGACCATGGATGCAAACCCAGACTACTTTACCCAGCCAAGCTATCATTCACTATCAACGGGGAAAACAAAATATTCCAGGATAAAAACAAATTTAAACAATATGTCGCTACAAATCCAGCCTTACAGAAAGTATTAGAAGGCAAATCACAACCCAAGGAATCCAACATTCCTAACACTGCCTATAATAACTCAGGCATCTAGTGACCCTTCACAAGCAGAACTCAAAGAGGGGAAAAACATACACTCCACTACCACCCCCCAAAAAAAATAACCAGAGTCAACAACCACTGGTCATTAATATCACTTAATATCAATGGACTAAATTCACCTATAAAAAGGCACAGACTTATAGAGATTGGATAAGAAAACAGGATCCAACATTCTGCTATTTACAAGAAACACACCTCAACCACAAAGACAGACATCTACTCAGAGTAAAGGGCTGGGAAAAGGCTTTCCAAGCAAACGGACGTAAGAAACAAGCAGGTATGGCAATTCTAATATCTAACAAATTGACTTCAAACTAAAATCTATTAGAAGAGATAGAGATGGACATTTCATACTCATAACAGGAACAATTCATCAGAAGGAAGCCTCAATCCTGAATATCTATGCACCTAATATAAAGGCACCCACTTATGTAAAAGAAACACTTCTAGAACTCAAGGCAGTCATCAAACCACACACACTAATAGTAGGAGACTTCAACACACCTCTCTCACCAATGGACAGATCAACCAGGAAGAAACCAACAGAGAAATAAGACAATTATTGGAGGTATTGAATCAAATGGACTTAACAGATATCTATAGAACATTCCACCCAAATAGGAAAGAATATACCTTCTTCTCTACTGCCCATAGAACCTTCTCAAAAATTGACCACATACTTGGTAACAAAGCAAACTTCCACAGATACAAAAAAATATTAGCAACCACCTGTGTCTTGTCAGATCACCATGGATTAAAGTTGAATTCAACAACAAAGCTACCCCCAGGAAGCCAACAAAATCATGGAAGTTGAACTGTCAACTATTATATCAACCCTGGGTCAAGGAAGAAATAAAGAAAGAAATTAAAGTCTTATTGAATTTAATGAAAATAAAGACACAACATACCCAAACCTATGGGACATTATAAAAGCAGTGCTAAGAGGAAAGTCCATAGCACTAAGTGCCCAATTAAAGAAAATGGAGAAAGCACACATTGGAGACTTAACAGCACACTTGAAAGCACTAGAAAAAAAGAAGCTGATTCACCCAGGAGGAGTAGAAGACTGGAAATAATCAAACAGAGGGCTGAAATCAACAAAATAGAAACACAGAAAACAAAGAATCAATGAAACAAAAAGCTGGTTCTTGGAGAAAATTAACAAGATTGACAAATCCCTATCCAAACTAATCAAACGGCAGAGAGAGGACATGCAAATTGATAAGATCAGAAATGAAAAGGGGGACATAACCACAGACACAGAGGAAATTCAGAGAATCATTAGATCTTACTATGTAAGTTTATATGCCACAAAGCAGGAAAATGTAAAAGAAATGGACATTTTTAAGATAAGTACCATATACCAAAGTTGAACCAAGAACAGGTGAACAATCTAAATAGACTTGTCAGTCGTGAAGAATTAGAAGCTGTTATCAAAAATCTCCCTAGCCCAGGACCAGATGGTTTCAATGCAGAATTCTACCAGAACTTCCAGGAAGAGCTAATACCTATACTCCTTAATGTATTCCACAATATAGAAAAAGAAGAATCATTGCCAAACTCCTTTTATGAAGCTACAGTTACCCTGATACCAAAACCACACAAAGACACAACCAAAAAAGAGAGTTACGGGCCAATTTCACTCATGAACATCGACGTGAAAATTCTCAATAAAGTACTGGCAAACCGAATCCAAGAACACATTAGAAAAATTATCCATTTTGATCAAGTAGGCTACATCCCAGAGATGCAGGGCTGGTTCAACATACGCAAATCTATCAATGTAATCCATCATATAAATAAACTGAAAGAAAAAACCATATGATCATTTCATTGGATGCTGAAAAAGCATTTGACAAAATTCAACACCCATTTATGATAAAGGTGTTGGAGAGATTGGGAATACAAGGATCATACCTAAATATAATAAAAGCAATATACAGCAAGCCGACAGCTAACATCAAAATGAATGGAGTGAAACACAAAGCCTTTCCACTAATATCAGGAACACGACAAGGCTGTCCACTGTCTCCATACCTCTTCAATATAGTGCTTGAAGTTCTAGCAATAGCAATAAGACAACATAAGGGGATCAAGGGGATTCGAATTGGAAAGGATGAAGTTAAACTTTCGTTATTTGCTGACGATATGATAGTGTACACAAGCGACCCCAAAAACTCTACCAAAGAACTCCAACTGCTGAAAAACACATTTATTAATGTGGCAGGATACAAGATCAACTCCAAAAAATCAGTTGCCCTCCTATACACAAAGGATAAATAAGCAGAGAGAGAAATCAGAGAAACATCACCTTTCACGATAGCCACAAACAGCATAAAATATCTTGGGGTTACTCTAACCAAGGAAGTTGACGACCTATTTGACAAGAACTTTAAGTCTTTGAAGGAAGAAATTGAGAAGGATACCAGAAAATGGAAAGACCTCCCCTGCTCTTGGATTGGGAGAATCAACATAGTAAAAATGGCAATTCTACCAAAAGCAATCTATAGATTCAATGCAATCCCCATCAAAATCCCATCAAACTTCTTACCAGACCTTGAGAGAACAATAATCAAGTTTATATGGAAAAACAAAAAACCCAGGATAGCCAAAACAATCTTATATAATAAAGGATCTTCTGGAGGCATTACCATCCCTGACTTCAAACTTTATTACAGAGCTACAGTATTGAAAACAGCTTGGTATTGGCATAAGCACAGAGAAGTCGACCTATGGAATCAAATACAAGACCTGGATATTAATCCACAAACCTATGAACACCTAATTTTCGACAAGGGAGCTAAAGGTATACAATGGAAGAAGGAAAGCATCTTCAAGAAATAATGCTGGCATAACTGGATATCAACCTGTAGAAGAAAGAAAGTAGATCCATATCTATCACCATGCACAAACTCAAGTCCAAATGGATTAAAGACATCAACATTAATCTGTCCACTTTGAACCTGATAGAAGAGAAAGTGGGAAGTAGTCTACAAGATATAGGCACAGGAGGCCTCTTCCTAAGTAGGACCCCAGCAGCACAGACAATAAGAGAAACAATGAATAAATGGGACCTACTGAAACTGAGAAGCTTCTGTAAAGCAAAGGACACTGTCAGTAAGACAAAAAGGCTGCCTTCTGACTGGGAGACTATCTTCACCAACCCCTGATCAGACAAAGGTCTGATCTCCAAAATATACAAAGAACTCAAGAAACTAGACACTAAAACTCTAATTAACCCAATTAAAAAATGGGGTACTGAACTGAACAGAGAATTCACAACAGATGAACTTCAAATGGCCAAAAGGCACTTAAGGTCATGCTCAACCTCCTTAGCGATCAGGGAAATGCAAATCAAAACCACTTTGAGATACCATCTTACACCTGTCAGAATAGCTAAAGTCAAAAACACCAATGATAGCCTTTGCTGGAGAGGAGGTGGAGTGAGGGGAACACTCATTCATTGTTGGTGGGAATGCAAACTTGTGCAGCCACTGTGGAAAACAGTGTGGCGATTTCTCAGGAAACTGGGAGTCAACCTCCCTCCAGACCCAGAAATTCCACTCTTGGGAATATACCCAAGAGCTGCCCTATCATACTACAAAAGTATTTGTTCAACTATGTTCATAGCTGCACTATTTGTAATAGCCAGAACCTGGAAACAACCTAGGTGCCCCTCAATAGAAGAATGGTTAAAGAAGGTGTGGAACATATATACATTAGAGTTTTACTCAGTGGTAAAAAACAATGACATCTTGAATTTTGCATGCAAATGGATGGAAATAGAAAATGCTTTTCTGAGTGAGGTAACCCAGACCCAAAAAGAGGAATATGGTATGTACTCACTCATAAGTGGATTCTAGCCACAGTTAAAGGTCTTTGAGTCTATAATTTGTGATCCTAGAGAAGCTAAATAAGAAGGTGAACCTGAAGAAAATCATATAGTTATCCTCCTGGATAGTGGAACTAGGCAAGATTGCCAGGCATACTCGGGTGCATGGGCGGTGGGGGCGGTGGAAATAAGGGAAGATGGTCAGGGAGAGGGGAAAGGGGGAGGATTGGGGAAGGCTTGGGGGAATGAGAGGGGGGGAGGGAGGAAGGATGATTGGGGAAGCAGGGAGGTTTATATCTCAGCTAAGGGAGCCGTTTTAGGGTTTGCAAGAGACTTGATTCTGGAGGGGTTCCCAGTAAAAATTAAATAAATAAAAAAATAAATTAATTAATTAAAATAATTTAAAAAAAATAATAAAAAAAAGAAAAGAAAACGCTTTACTGAGTCAGGTAAGACAGACCCAAAAATGGTATGTATTCACTCATAAATGGATTGTAGCCATAATTAAAGGTCTTTGAGTCTTTTATTCGTGATCCTAGAGAAGCTGGATAGGAGGGTGAACCGGAAGAAAATTCAGGTAGTTTTCCTCCTGGAGATTGGAAATAGACAAGAGTCCCAGGTAACCTCAGGTGCATGGGGGGGTAGGAGGGTTGTTGGAAGGGAGAGGGTTAGAGAGAATGGAGCAGGGGAGGAAGGGGGAATGCTTGGGGGACTGGGAGGAGGGGAGGGAGGAAGGATAGATATGGGATCAGGGAAGAATATATCTCAACTAAGGGAGTCAGTTTAGGGTTTACTAGAGACTTTATTGTAAATGGGATCTCAGGTCCAAGGAGAGATCCCCAGATTGTTCTCTGGACAGAGGAGAGGGTGCCTGAACTGGCCTTGGCCCATAACCATACTGATTGGTATTTTGCTTATCACCATAGATCCTTTATCTGGCGATGGATGGAGATGGAGATGGAGACCCACATTGGAACACTGGACTTAACTCCCTAGGTCCAAAGGGAAGCAGAAGGAAAGAGAACGTGAGCATGGAAGGCAAGATCAGAGGGAACGTTCATCCAACGATGGATGGCGATACAGATGGAAACCCACATTGGAGCACCGGACAGAGTCCCCAAAGGACCAAATGAGGAGCAGAAGGAGGAAGAACATGAAAAAGGAAAACAGGACCTCGAGGGATGCGATCACCCACTGATACAAGGGGACTGATCTAATGAAAGTTCACCAAGGCCAGTTGACTGGGACTGAGCGAGCACGTGATCCAGCCAGATTCTCTGAATGTGGCCGGATTCTCTGAATGTGGCTGGCCTGCAGTCTTTCTGAAAAGCCATTGACAATGACACTGGGACTTGTTTCCTCTGCATATACTGGATTTCCGGGATCCAGTCTATTTGGATGCTCACCTTCCTGGACCTGGAGGGAGGGAGGAGGAGCTTGAATTACCCACAGGGCGGGAGACCCTGACTGCTCTTGGGGTTGGAGAGGGTGGATGGGAGAGAGTGGGGGGAGTGGGAGTGACTTGGGAGGAGGGATGGAAATGGAGACTTTTGTATTTTAATAAACTCTGAGAAAAAATAAATAAATAAATAAATAAATCTTTAAAAAAAGACTTGAAAAATGAAATGGAGGTAATGAAGAAAACACAAACCGAGGGAATGCTGGCTATGGAAAATCTGGATAAATGAGTAGGAACTGCAGAGACAAATATTACCAACAGAATACAAGAGATAGAAGAAAGAATCTCAGACGGTGGAGATACTGTAGAGGAAATAAACTTACGGATTAAAGAACAAAACAAATCCAACAAATTCTTAACACAAAACATCCAGGAAATCTGGGACACCGTGAAAAAGCCAAACCTAAGAATAATAGGTGTAGAAGAAAGAGAAGATTTACAGCTCAAAGGCCCAGAAAATATATTCACCAAAATAATTGAAGAAAACTTTCCCAATCTAAAGAAGGATATTCCTATGAAGGTAAAAGAAGCATGTAGAACACCAAATAGACTGGATCAAAAAAAAAATCCGCTCGCCATATAACAATCAAAACACAAAACATACAGAATAATGAACAAATATTAAGAGCTGCAAGGGAAAAAGGTCAAGTAACATATAAAGGGAAACCTATCAGAATTACACCTGACTTCTCAATGGAAACCGTGAAAGCCAGAAGATCTTGGAGAGATGTGCTGTAGAAACTAAGATACCAAGGATGCAAGCCCAGACTAGTATAACCAGCAAAGCTTGCCTTTACCATCGATGGAGAAAACAAGATATTCCAGGACAAAAACAGATTTAAACAATACGTAGTCATAAACCCAGCCCTACAGAAAATACTAGAAGGAAAACCACAAACTAAGGAAGCCAACAACACCTATAATAACACAAGATTCTGACAAACCTCCACCAGCACAACTCAAAGAAGGGAAACACACAAACAATAGCACCAGGAAAAATAACCGGAGTCAACAACCACTGGTTATTAATATCGCTTAATATCAATGGACTCAACTCACCTATAAGAAAGCACAGGTTAAGAGAATGGATACGTAATCAGGATCCAACATTCTGCTGCCTACAAGAAACATACCTCAAACACAAAAACAGACACTACCTCAGAGTAAGGGTTGGGAAAAGGTTTTCCAATCAAATGGACCAAATAAACAAGTGGGTGTGGCTATACTAATATCTAACAAAATAGATTTCAAACTAAAATCAATCAGAAGAGACGGAGAAGGACACTTTATACTCATATCAGGAACAATTCATCAGGAGTAAGTCTCAATCCTGAATATCTATGCACCAAATATAAAAGCACCCACATATGTAAAAGAAACATTACGAGAACTCAGAACACATATCAAACCCCACACTCTCATAGTGGGTGATTTCAACACTCCTCTCTCACCAATGGACAGGCCAACAAGACAGAGGAATAACAGAGGAATAAGAGAACTAACAGATGTAATGAAACAAATGGACCTAACAGACATCAATAGAACATTCCACCCAAACAGAAAAGAATATACATTCTTCTAAGCATCTCATGGAACCTTCTCAAAAACTGATCACATAATTGGTAACAAAGTAAACATCCATAGATATAAAGAAATTGTAGTAATCACCTGTGTACTATCAGATCACCATGGAATAAAGTTAGAATTCAACAATAATTCTAAACCCAGAAAGACTAAAAAATCATGGAAGCTGAACAGTCAACTACTGAACCATTCCTGGTTAAAGGAAGAAATAAAGAAAGAAATTAAAGTCTTCCTTGAATTCAATGAAAATAAAGACACAACATACCCAAACCTATGGGACACTATGAAAGCAGTGCTAAGAGGAAAGTTCATAACACTAAATACCCACATAAAGAAAACAGAGAAAGCACACGTTAGAGACTTAACAGCACACCTGAAAGCTCTAGAAAAAAAAGAAGCAGACTCACCCAGGAGTAGAAGACTGGAAATAATCAAACTGGGGGCTGAAATCAACAAAATTGAAACACAGAAATCAATCCAAAGAATCAATGAAACAAGAAGCTGGTTCCTGGAGAAAATCAACAAGATTGATACACCCCTATCCAAACGAATCAAACGTCAGAGAGAAAGCATGCAATGAACAAGATCAGAAATGAAAAAGGGGACATAACCACAGACACAGAGGAAATTCAGAGAATCATTAGATTTTACTACAAAAGACTGTATGCCACAAAATTGGAAAATGTGAAAGAAATGGACACTTTTTTAGATAAATACAATTTACCAAAATTAAGTCAAGACCAGGTGAGCAGTTTAAACAGACCTGTAAGTCATGAGGAAATAGAAGCTGTCATCAGAAGCCTCCCTACCAAAAAAAGCCCTGGCCCAGAGGGTTTCAATGCAGAATTCTATCAGATCTTCCAAGTAGAGTTAATACCTATACTGCTTAATGTGTTTCACAAAATAGAAACAGAAGTTTCATTGCCTAACTCCTTTGATGAAGCTATAGTCACCCTGATACCAAAACCACACAAAGACTTAACCAAGAAAGAGAATTACAGACCAATCTCACTCATGAACATTGATGCAAAAAACTCTCAATAAAATACTCGCAACAAAATCCAAGAACACATCCAAAAAATTATACATTATGATCAAGTAGGCTTCATTCCAGAGAAGCAGGGATGGTTCAACATACAAAAATCTATCAACTTAATTCATCATATAAGTAAACTGAAGGGGAAAAAACATATGATCATTTCATTAGATGCTGAAAAAGTATTTGACAAAATTCAACACCCCTCTATGATAAAGGCCTTGGAGAGATCAGGGATACAAGGTTAATTTCTAAATATAATAAAGGCAATATACAACAAGCCGACAGCTAACATTAAACTAAATGGAGAGAAACTGAAAGCAATCCCACTAAAATCTGGAACAAGACAAGGCCGACTACTATCTCCATACCCCTTCAATATAGTGCTTGAAGTTCTAGCAATAGCAATAAGACAGCATTAAGAGATCAAGGGGATTTGAATGGGAAAGGAAGAAGTCAAACTTTCATTATTTGCAGATGATATGATAGTGTACATAAGCAACCCCAAAAACTCTACCAAAGAACTCCTAAGATGATCAACACCTTTAGTACTGTGGCAGGATACAAAATCAACTCCAAAAAATCAGTTGCCCTCCTATACACAAAGAAAAAAGATACAGAGAGGGAAATCAGAGAAACATCACCTTTCACGATAGCCACAAATAGCAAAAAATATCTTGGGGTAACACTAATCGAAGAAGTGAAAAACCTATTTGACAACAACTTTAAGGCTTTGAAGAAAGAAATTGAAGAGGATACCAGAAAATGGAAGAATCTCCCATGCTCTTGGATTGGGAGGATCAACATATTAAAAATGGCAATTTTGCCAAAAGCAATCTATAGATTCAATGCAATTCCCATCAAGATCTCATCAAAATTCTTCACAGACCTTAAGAGAACAATAATCAAGTTTATATGGCAAAAGAAAAAAACCCAGGATAGCCAAAACAATCCTATACAATAATAGTACTTCCGGAGGCATTACCATCCCTGACTTCAAACTCTATTACAGAGCTACAGTAATGAAAACTGCTTGGTTTTGGCACAAAAACAGAGATGTTGACCAATGGAATCAAATTGAAGACCCAGATCTTAATCCACAAATCTATGAACACCTGGTTTTCGACAAAGGAGCTAAAACTATAAAATGGAAAAAGAAAGTATCTTTAACAAATGGTGCTGGCATAACTGAATGTCAACCTGTAGAAGAATGAAAATAGATCCTTATCTATCACCATGCACAAAACTCAAGTCCAAATGGATTAAAGACCTAAACATTAATCTGACCACATTGAACCTAATAGAAGAGAAAGTGGGAAGTAGTCCACAAGACATAGGCACATTAGAGTACTTTCTAGCAGGAACCCTAGTAGCACAGACAATGAGAGCAACAATGAATAAGTGGGACCTCCTGAAACTGAGGAGCTTCTGTAAAGCAAAGGACACTGTCATTAATACCAAAAGGTGCTTCGGAGTGGTGAGTTGATTCGGGCCCGCGACAGGGGCCCGGCGAGGGGAAGCTAGGACTCTCCCCGACCCCATAGACTCCCAGGTCAGCCTGCTCTGCTGGTTCCACCCTGCTAGCTTCCCCGCCAGCCATCCCAGCTTCCATCCAGAGGGCCTTCGGAGTGGTGAGTTGATTCGGGCCCGCGACAGGGGCCTGGTGAGGGGGAGCTAGGACTCTCCCCGACCCCATAGACTCCCAGGTCAGCCTGCTCTGCTGGCTCCACCCTGCTAGCTTCCCCGCCAGCCATCCCAGCTTCCATCCAGAGGGCCTTCGGAGTGGTGAGTTGATTCGGGCCCGTGGCAGGGGCTCGGCGAGGGGGAGCTAGGACTTTCCCCGACCCCATAGACTCCCAGGTCAGCCTGCAGTGCTGTTTCCACCCTGCTAGGCTCTCCCACCTGCCATCCCAGCTTCCATCCAGGTACAAATTTCTATATTTCTCCCCTCCCACTGAGCCCATAAAATTTCCCCAGTTCAGCTGCCTTGCACACTGGGCCTGCTCTGTAGGGGCATCCCGGAAAGAGGCAGTGCCTGTGCTTCAATACCCTGCTTGGGGAAAGGTAGGCATTCTATCAGTGAACTCCCTGCCCAACAAGGGAACCTGACCCGATACCAGAAGTTCCAATAGAGAGCATTTGATCGAAGAGATGGGCACACACCAAGGCAAGACCTCCTCCAACAATCTGAAAAACAACATGAAAATATCAGATCCCAATGACCCTACAACAGAAGGATTTGAACACTCTAACCCAGATGAAGTGGAAAAAAGTGACATTATGAAAGCAATAGAGTCCCTTAAACAGGATATGAATAACTCCCTTAAGGAACTGGTCGAGAAGTATAACAAAAAGTTTGAAGAAATGAGTATAGAAATGGATGAGAAATATAACAAAAAGTTTGAAGAAAAAAGTAAATCCGTGAGTGATACCCTGAGAAACCAAGAAAAAACAATCAAACAAGTAAAGGAAACAGTCCAAGAATTGAAAACTGAAATGGAGGCAATGAAGAAAACACAAAACGAGAACCGGCTGGATATGGAAAACCTAGGTAAACGAGCTGAGACTACAGAATCAAGCATAACCAATAGAATACAAGAGATAGAAGAACGAATCTCAGATTCTGAAGATACCATAGAGAAAATAAATGCTCTGGTCAAAGAAAACGGCAAATCCAACAAATTCTCTTCACAAAACATTCAGGAAATCTGGGACACAATAAAAAAACCAAATCTAAGAATAATAGGGATTGAAGAAGGAGAAGAACTGCAGATCGAAGGCCCAGAAAATATATTCAACAAAATTATAGAAGAAAACTTTCCCAACCTAAAGAACGATATTCCTATGAAGGTACAAGAAGCATACAGAACACCGAATAGATTGGATCAGAAAAAATACATCCCCGCGCCATATAATAATCAAAACACAAAACATAAATATTAAAGAAAAAATTTTAAGAGCTGCAAAGGAAAAAGGTCAAGTAACTTATAAAGGTAAACCTATCAGGCTTACACCGGATTTCTCTATGGAAACCATGAAAGCCAGAAGATCCTGGATAGAGGTACTGCAGAAACTAAGAGACCATGGATGCAAACCCAGACTACTATACCCAGCCAAGCTATTGTTCACTATCAACGGAGAAAACAAAATATTCCAGGATAAAAACAAATTTAAACAATACGTAGCTACTAATCCAGCCTTACAGAGAATATTAGAAGGAAAATCACTACCGAAGGAATCCAACATTCCCAACACGATCTACAATAACTCGAACATCTAGTGACCATTCACAAGCACAAATCAAAGAAGAAAAACACATACACTCTACTACCTAAAAAAAAAAAAAAATGACCGGAGTCAACAACCACTGGTCATTAATATCACTTAATATCAATGGACTCAATTCACCTATAAAGAGGCACAGACTTAGAGATTGGATACGAAAACAGGATCCAACATTCTGCTGTTTACAAGAAACACACCTCAACCACAAAGACAGACACTTACTCAGAGTAAAGGGTTGGGAAAAGGTTTTCCAAGCAAATGGACCTAAGAAACAAGCGGGCGTGGCCATTCTAATATCTAACAAAATCGACTTTAAACTAAAATCAATCAGAAGAAATGGAGATGGACATTTCATACTCATAACTGGAACAATTCATCAGGAGGAAGTCTCAATCCTGAATATCTATGCTCCTAATTTAAAGGCACCCACATATGTAAAAGAAACTCTTCTAGAACTCAAGGCGGTCATCAAACCACACACACTAACAGTAGGAGACTTCAACACTCCTCTCTCACCAATGGACAGGTCAATCAGACAGAAACCCAACAGAGAATTGAGAGACCTATTGGAGGTATTGAATCAAATGGACTTAACAGACATCTATAGAACACTCCACCCAAATAGGAAAGAATATACCTTTTTCTCTGCAGCTCATGGAACCTTCTCGAAAATTGACCACATACTCGGTAACAAAGCAAACTTCCACAGATACAAAAAAATATTAGTAACTACCTGTGTCTTGTCAGATCACCATGGACTAAAATTAGAACTCAACAACAATGCTCCCCCCAGGAAGCCAACAAACTCATGGAAACTGAACAGTCAACTACTAAATCACCCCTGGGTCAAGGAAGAAATAAAGAAAGAAATTAATCTCTTCCTTGAATTTAATGAAAACAAAGACACAACATACTCAAACCTATGGGACACTATGAAAGCAGTGCTAAGAGAAAAGTTCATAGCACTAAGTGCCCAATTAAAGAAAACAGAGAAAGCACACATTGGAGACTTAACAGCACACTTGAAAGATCTAGAAAAAAAAGAAGCTGATTCACCCAGGAGGAGTAGAAGACTGGAAATAATCAAACTGAGGGCTGAAATCAACAAAATAGAAACACAGAAAACAATCCAAAGAATCAATGAATCAAAAAGCTGGTTCTTGGAGAAAATCAACAAGATTGACAAACCCCTATCCAAGTTAATCAAATGGCAGAGAGAGAACATGCAAATTAATAAGATCAGAAATGAAAAGGGGGACATAACCACAGACACAGAGGAAATTCAGAGAATCATTAGATCTTACTACGAAAGTTTATATGCCACAAAGTTGGAAAATGTAAAAGAAATGGACATTTTTTTAGATAAGTACCATATACCAAAGTTGAACCAAGAACAGGTGAACAATCTAAATAGACCTGTTAGTCGCGAAGAGTTAGAAGCTGTTATCAAAAATCTCCCTACCAAAAAAAGCCCAGGACCAGATGGTTTCAATGCAGAATTCTACCAGAACTTCCAGGAAGAGCTAATACCTATACTCCTTAACGTCCACAATATAGAAACAGAAGAGTCACTGCCTAACTCCTTTTATGAAGCTACAGTTACCCTAATACCAAAACCACACAAAGACACAACCAAGAAAGAGAATTACAGGCCAATCTCACTCATGAACATCGACGCGAAAATTCTCAATAAAATACTGGCAAACCGAATCCAAGAGCACATTAGAAAAATTATCCATTATGATCAAGTCGGCTTCATTCCACAGATGCAGGGCTGGTTCAACATATGCAAATCTATCAATGTAATCCATCATATAAATAAACTGAAAGAAAAAAACCATATGATCATCTCACTAGATGCTGAAAAAGCATTTGACAAAATTCAACACCCATTTATGATAAAGGTGTTGGAGAGACTGGGGATACAAGGATCATACCTAAATATAATAAAAGCAATATACAGCAAGCCGACAGCTAACATCAAACTGAATGGAGAGAAACTCAAAGCCTTTCCACTAAAATCAGGAATGCGACAAGGCTGTCCACTGTCTCCATACCTCTTCAATATAGTGCTTGAAGTTCTAGCAATAGCAATAAGACAACATAAGGGGATCAAGGGGATTCGAATTGGAAAGGATGAAGTTAAACTTTCGTTATTTGCTGACGATATGATAGTGTACATAAGCGACCCCAAAAACTCTACCAAAGAACTCCTACAGCTGATAAACACCTTTAGTAACGTGGCAGGATACAAGATCAACTCCAAAAAATCAGTGGCCCTCCTATACACAAAGGATAAAGAAGCAGAGAGGGAAATCAGAGAAGCAACACCTTTCATGATAGCCACAAATAGCATAAAATATCTTGGGGTTACTCTAACCAAGGAAGTGAAAGACCTATTTGACAAAAACTTTAAGTCTTTGAAGAAAGAAATTGAGGAGGATACCAGAAAATGGAAAGACCTCCCCTGCTCTTGGATTGGGAGAATCAACATAAAAATGGCAATTCTACCAAAAGCAATCTATAGATTCAATGCAATTCCCATCAAAATCCCATCAAACTTCTTCACAGACCTTGAGAGAACAATAATCAAGTTTATATGGCAAAACAAAAAACCCAGGATAGCCAAAACAATCTTATACAATAAAAGAACTTCTGGAGGCATTACCATCCCTGACTTCAAACTCTATTATAGAGCTACAGTATTGAAAACAGCTTGGTATTGGCATAAGAACAGAGAAGTCGACCTATGGAATCGAATAGAAGACCCAGATATTAACCCACAAACTTATGAACACCTAATTTTCGACAAGGGAGCTAAAGGTATACAATGGAAGAAGGAAAGCATCTTTAACAAATGGTGCTGGCATAACTGGATGTCAACCTGTAAAAAATGAAAGTAGATCCATATCTATCACCATGCACAAAAATCAAGTCCAAATGGATTAAAGACATCAACATTAATCCGTCCACTTTGAACCTGATAGAAGAGAAAGTGGGAAGTAGTCTACAAGATTTAGGCACAGGAGGCCTCTTCCTAAGTAGGACCCCAGCAGCACAGACAATAAGAGAAACAATGAATAAATGGGATCTACTGAAACTGGGAAGCTTCTGTAAAGCAAAGGACACTGTCAGTAGGACAAAAAGGCTGCCTTCTGACTGGGAGAAGATCTTCACCGACCCCTCATCAGACAAAGGTCTGATCTCCAAAATATACAAAGAACTCAAGAGGCTGGGCACTAAGGCACTAATTAACCCAATTAAAAAATGGGGTACTGAACTTAACTGAGAATTCACAACAGATGAACTTCGAATGGCCGGAAGACACTTGAGGTCATGCTCAACCTCCTTGGCTATCAGGGAAATGCAAATCAAAACCACTTTGAGATACCATCTTACACCTGTCAAAATAGCTAAAGTCAAAAACACCAACGATAGCCTATGCTGGAGAGGATGTGGGGTGAGGGGAACACTCATCCATTGTTGGTGGGAATGCAAACTCGTGCAGCCACTGTGGAAATCAGTGTGGTGGTTTCTCAGGAAACTGGGAGTCAACCTCCCTCAGGACCCAGCAATACCACTCTTGGGAATATACCCTAAAGATTCCCTAACATACTACAAATGCATTTGTTCAACTATGTTCATAGCTGCACTATTTGTAATAGCCAGAACATGGAAACAACCTAGGTGCCCCTCAATAGAAGAATGGTTAAAAAATGTGTGGAACATATACACATTGGAGTTTTACTCAGCCGTAAAAATCAAATAACATCTTGAATTTTGCATGCAAATGGATGGAAATAGAAAACGCTTTACTGAGTGAGGTAATCCAGACCCCAAAAGAGGAATATGGTATGTACTCACTCATAAGTGGATTCTAGTCATAATTGAAGGACTTTGAGCCTATAATTCGTGATTCTAGAGAAGCTAAATAAGAAGGTGAACCTCAAGAAAATCCTATAGTCATCCTCCTGGATATTGGAAGTATACAAGATTGACAGACAAAACTTGGGTGCACGGGGGTGGGGGGTTGGGGGATTGATGTAAGGGGAGATGGGCAGAGAGAGGGAAGAAGGGGATGATTGGGGAAAATTGGTGGAATGGGATAGGTGGGATGGAGGAAGGGTGGATATGGGAGCAGGGAAGTAAATATCTTAATTAAAGGAGCCATTTTAGGGTTTGTTAAGGACTCGTCTCTAGAGGGGTTCCCAGGTCCAAGGAGAGGTCCCCAGATTGTTCATTGGGCAGCAGAGGACAGGGTGCCTGAACTGGCCTTGTCCCATAGCCACACTGATGAATATCTTGTGTGTCACCATAGAACCTTCATCTGGCGATGGATGGAGATAGAGACAGAGACCCTCACTGGAGCACTGGACTGAGCTCCCAAGGTTCAAATGAGGAGCAGAAGGAGGGAGAACATGAGCAACGAAGTCAGGACCACGAGGGGTGCGTCCACCCACTGAGAGAATGGGAGCCCACCAAGGCCAGCTGGACTGGGAGTGTTGGAGCATGTGATCAAACTGGACACTCTGAACGTGGCTGGCAATGAAGGCTGACTGAGAAGTAAGGACAATGGCACTGGATTTTTATTCTACTGCATGGACTGACTTTGTGGGATCCTGGTTTGTTTGAATGCTCACCTTTATAGACCTGGATGGAGGGCGGAGCACCTTGGACTTCCCACGGGGCAGGGAACTCTGACTGCTCTTAAGGCTAGAGAAGGAGGGAGAAGTGGGGAGGGGGAGGGAAAAGGAAGGCGGGGAGGAGGTGGAAATTTTTAATTAAAAAAATAAAATAATACCTACATTGGAGATAACAAATTATTTCAAGATAAAGTCAAATTTACACAATATCTACCTACAAATACTGTTCTACAAAAGGTACCAGAAGGAAAACATTAACCTTAGAAGGCTAACTACAACCATGAAAACTCAGGGAATAAATAATCTCAGACCTCCAAAATCAAAGAAAGGAAATCTCTCAATTTCTCTCTCTCTCTCTCTCTCTCTCTCTCTCTCTCTCTCTCTCTCTCTCCCTCTCTCTCTCCCCCTCTCTCTGTTTTTCTCCTACATACAAACACACATACACACACACGCACACACACAGAACCATACACACAGACACACACACACCACCACCACCACAACAACAACAGCAGCATCAAAATAAGAGGTTTCCTCAATCGTTAGTCAATGATATTTTTGATGATATCATTTCTCCAATTAAAAGACACAGAGTAACAGAATGGATAAGATAACATGATTCATCCTTGAGCTCTATTGAAGAAACGCACTTCATTTTGAGTAGATATTATCTAATGGTTGGGGAAAAAAGGTTGGACAAATAGATCTAAGAAAGAATCTGGTGTATTCATTTTGGTATCTAACAAATTGACTTCCAACCAAAACTAATCAGAAAGGATAGAAAAGGAAACTAAAGACATCAAAGGAAAAATCCACCAAGAGGATATTTGAATTCTTAACATCAATGCCCCAAACAAAAGGGCACCCAAGTTTGGAAAATAAATACTACTTCATTTTGAAACACATACTGGCACTCACACACCGATATTGAGGTGCTGCATTAGCAAACTCTCACAAATGGAAGAGTCATCAAGACAAATACTAAACAGAGTCATGCTGGAGATTATTGCCATTGCCATTATGAACTTAATTATCCTAACAGAGATTTATAGAACGTTTCACCCAAATACTAAAGAATATACCTTCTACTTTGCACTTCATAGAAGGTTCTCTGAAGTTGATCACATACTCAGACAGAAAGCAAGTCTCATCAGATACAAGAAAATTGAAATAATTTCCTACTTCCTGTCAGACCATCATGGATTGAATCTGGAAAAGAAGATAAAGCTAGTATACTTATGGATACTAATGAACTCTCTACTAAGTGAAAAATGAATCAAGACAGAAATAATGAAATAGTTCATAGAACTGCATGGCATAAATACACAGCATATAAAGATATAGAGGACACAATAAAAGCAGTGCTAAGAGGAAAGTTCATTGTACTAGGTGCCTACTTTTTTTTAGTAAAAAAAACTAGCGATAAATAGTAACTAGATATCTAGTGAAAGCTATTTGCAAAATAACAATAATAATAATCTTACTAAAAAGTAGACAATAAGAAAAAATCAAAATGAAGGTTGAAATCAATAAATTTAGAAAAAAGCAAGCAATGCAATCATTGCAACAAAGAATTGGTTCTTTCTTTGAAAAAACCAATAGCATCTACAAACCCTTATCCAAAATTAACTAAAATCCAGAAAGACATAGTCTAATAAATAAATCCAGAAATTAAAAGGGAGGGGGAGAGAAAAAGAGAAAGCAAAAAATTGCAGAAAATAATAAAGACATATTTTAAAAACCTTTATTCCAACAAATTAGAATATCAAAAAGAAATAATGTTTTCCAATAGGTGCCACTTGTAAAAGATAAGTGATTTATTTAGACAACTAACCCCAAGTGAAATAGAAGCAATCATTAAAATCTCTTACCCCCAAAGAATAAAATGAAGCTGTTTGATTCTTTCAGCATTGAATTCTACCTGACCATAAAAGAATAGTAAATGCCAATTCTCCTCAAACTATCCTAGAAAACAGAAACAGAGGAAGCATTGTCAATTTCATTTTAAGAGCCTGATACACCAACCTCATAAAATTCTACAAAGAAAGACAATTACAAACCAGTTTTCATTATGATCATAGACATCATAGACATAAAAATACTAAATTAAAAAAACCTTTCAAAGTGAATGCAAAATCACATCAAAAAATTATCCACCATGAGCAACTAGACTTCATCCCAGAGATGCAGAGAAGGTTCAATATAAGGAAATCAGTAAATGCAATTCACCTATGAAGAAACAGAAAGAAACAAAACCACATGATCATCTCATTATTGAAGAAAAGGCTTTGACAAATCAAATACCCCTTCCTGATAAAAGTTCTAGAGACATTAAGGATACAAGCAGCATAGCTTAATAAGAGAAAACATAGTTTACACTAAGCCATTATTAACCTCAATATAAATGGAAAGAAGAAGCAATTACACTAAAACAAAGAACAAAAAAAAGGCTGCTTCCACTCGCCATATGTATTCAATGCAGTTCTTTAAATCATAGCTAACATCATATGAAAACTGAAGGAGATCAAAGAGGTAGAACTTGGAGAGGATGAAGTCAGATATCTTAATTGAATATTTATATGTCTTTATATGACAAACCATATAAACGACCTTAAAATTTCAGTTGCGAAATTCTTACAGCTGATAAGCACTTTCAGTGAAGGAGCTATATAAAAAGTTAACTCCTAAAATTGGTGGCCTTCCTGTAAACAAATGACCATTAGGTTAACAAAAATCAGGAAAAAAACATCTTCAACTATATCCTCAAATAGTATAAAATATCTTTTCGTAATTCTCACCAAGAAAATGAAAATCTTTATGATGAAAATTTCAGGTTTTTGAAGAAAGAAATGGAAGGTATCAGAAAAGGGGAAGGGCACCTATGCTCAAGGAGCTGTGTGATAATACAGTAAAACTAACCATCATTCCAGAGACAACCACAGACTGAAAGCAATCACCATCAATATTAAAAAAAAAAAATCCTTGACATATCATGAAAGGACATCTCTCAACTTTGTGGGAATCACAATAGCCTAGAATAGCTAATTTTTTTTTTAAACTGTGTAAGCGTTAAGTATTTTCACCAACAAACCTTTCTGCTGGTGGACATAATCCAAATTAGAACAAATCACACCAAACTGGAAAACCTCATGTTTAATAGTTGGTGGCCCTCTGGGGAAACATGAAGAGGGAAACAGAAAACTGAACGACTACAGAAAACTGGAGACCATGTGTTTTTTTAAATGGGGTGCAGTTTAAATAGCCCAGGGGAGTGCTCTTAACCCTCCCTCGGGAGGACTCACCGTTTGGCAGGCTTTCTCAGAGGTGAAGTTTGGACTGGGGCAACTCCCAGCGGAGGGTACTTATGCCAGAAGCTGTGGTGAAGCCCCAGCCAAACATTCCAGGCTGTTTTGGATAAGGATGTTAGGGGCTGAGGTGATGGTTTTAATTTAACCTTTTATAGACTCCTTGTATATATCGATGCCAGGGGGCTAGGTTAAAGGCCCCAGCCAAACATTTCAGACTCTTTGGATAAAGGGATGCTGGCTCAAATCTGACTACTTCCTGAGTGCATGGGGCAACATGGGAGAAGGGAGTATTGGGAGTTGGTAGGCTCATGCTGAGCAAGAGGTGTGGCTGGAGTGGCATCTGGTTTATTATCATCCTGGGGACTTTAGGCAGCTGTGCCTTGAAGGTGATGAGAAGGCAGGTGGCTATGAGAAAAATTATATTATTATTACCCCTATGATTAGGGCTATGTATGGGAAGGGTCATTAACTGTCAGAAAAAATAGGATAGAGAATTGCTCTGGTTGTACAGGTGCAGCTAGGGTAAATAACTGAGATATGAGAGTAGATATGCCCTTTTACAATCAGGTTTTAGTTGGTTAGTTTCCTTCTGAGCCAGGAGTGTTGGTACCAACTGTGAAGTCCCAGGATCTGGTGTCGTTTTGGCATTGTCTGGAGGGCCCTTTGTAAGTTGGTCTTGGCCCAGACAGCAGAAGTGACCTGTAAAATATACTTGATAATTGGTGGAGTTAAAATAGGATTGGAAGGATTATACCAGACTAGATTTCTTGATAAAGCAGCGGAACTTTTTTTTAGGAACCTCCAAATATCTGTAAGACAACTAAAACAGAAACATTTTAGAAGAATCTCTGAAGATACACTTGAAACCTGTTGATCCTGGACTATGAAGCTTGTGAAAGAGGGACACCTGTATTTATTTTTAGCAGGAAACTTAACAATTGAAGTAATGAGCTCCCAGTTCCTTAAGTCATCAAATGCCATTAGGCAGACCTAAGAGGAATAAATAAGTAGAAACGAGACAGTTTTTTTTTTAGATATGCAGACAATCCCAAGTCTCTCCTTCATCCTTGGAGAATGTCAACCTAAGAAATAGCACTTGCCATTAGCTGCTGAGTACAAGAGGCCCAAAGATTGTTTTTGTGGAGGGAAGGATTTAATCTATCTGCCTTAGCAGGATGAGAAGATTGATCCTCGGTATAGTGTCCAGGAAGCTAATAAGGTGGAAGGCCACTTTTTGCTGTGTTGGTGGCTTTGACATACCCAAAGACAAGCCTTGAGGCATATTGTAACCATGCATCTTCTTGGAGGAGCTATAGTATGGAGGTTACCCATGTGTTTGTATTTTTCCAGAGATGTTATAATCTGTGTAATCTGGAGTTATAAGATTTACAGATCTTAAGACATGCACACATACATACAGAGAAATAAGGCGAGCATACTATGGAAATAATCACACATACACAGATAGACATAAAAGCATAGTGTAGCTACATTATTTTAACAGACAGAAAAAAAACATTTTTTAGGAACCTGTATTAGATGGCCAATTTAAAAATTCTGGTGTAGCTAGGTGGAAGAAGCCAGGGAAGCACACAGGTTGTCCCATTAAGGACTGGATTAACAAATGCTGAAGAGGAAACAGAAACAAAGGACAGAACACGTATAACTTACAGAGTTTTAGAGTGGAATGCCAGGGAAAATGGATTCCTTGTAAAGAACAAACAGTGAGAGACAAACAGTAAACAACAGCTATAGAAGCAGGGAGGGCAGCGGGGAAGTAGGAGTGGGAGCACAACATCCAGAAACCATGGGCTTTTGGAGTCTTGTTTGTTTTTATGTTAAGTGTTATCCCCAATTTAAAAGATTTTTGTAAAAAAAAAAAGAAGGAGGAGGAGGAGGAGAAGAAGAAGAAGAAAAGAAGAAGAAGAAGAAGAAGAAGAAGAAGAAGAAGAAGAAGAAGAAGAAGAAGAAGAAGAAGACGACGACGACGACGACGACGACGACGACGACGACGACGACGACGACGACGACGACAGTTCAAAGGCATTTGGAGATCCAGCTTTGAACTGTAAGTGTCCATTTTTACAAGTTTATCCCAAATTTTGGGACTCAATGTCTACCATGAGTCCACTAAGATAAGATTCTTGAGTCAAAAACAGGGTCATGAGAAATGTGTGGGCAGATGTCTCTATCCACCCAATTCCACCTCAGCTAGGACTCCCTCGCTGCTTGTGAAGTCAGGCACTTGGCATGGACTGTGACTTCTACAATGCCCCGACAAATGACGAACATAAACATAATGGGCCCTGAATCCTGGGCCCTAGCAACATGTACTTGAAAATGAAGCCGACCTTAGCCTGACCGAGAGCCTAAAGAATAGGAAAAGATTTTTACCAATTCCACATCTAAGAGAGGGCTAATATCCAAAAGGTATAAAGGACCAAAGAAACTAGATAACAAAAATCCAAAATGTCTCATTAAAATGGCATAAAGATCTAAATAGATTTATTTGTAGCTGAAACACTCAACGAAATGATCAACGTCCTTATCTGTCAGGGAAATACAATAACATATACTTAGAGATTCCATCTTGTACCTATCAGTATAACTATAATCAATAGCACAAGTGACAGTTAATGTTGGTGAGGATATAGAGCAAAGACAGAACATGCATATTGTTCTTAGAAGTGCAATCTTGGACAGTCATTATGAAATTCATTACTGTAGTTCTTCAGAAATTTTGGAATTAATTTTTATCATGATTCATCTCTATCACTCTTGGGAAAATACTCTATCAATCTTGGGATTTTTCATCTTACCATAAAGAAACTTCCTCAACCATGTCCATTGTTGCTGGATTCATTTTAGCCGAACTCTGGAAACAGCCTAGAGGCCACTCAACAAAGAATGGATAGAGAAAATATACATTCAGACAAAGGAGGATCACTCAGTTGCTAAAATCTGACATCATAAAATTAGCAATTTAATGGATAGAATTAGAAAATGATCATCCTGACTCAACAGTTAAAGTAATGGTAATGACTCAAAAATAATATTATATGTATTCACTTATATATGGAAATTAGCCATTAAATAAATGATAATCAAGCTATATTCCTTATACCCAGAATTGCTTAATATATAGGAAGAAACTATGGGGATGCATGAATCTACCTCAAAGGAGTAAATAAAAATGAATTTTAAGGGTAAACTCTGGGTGTGGATGAAGGGATGAGGAGGACCATGTGGGGAGGGAGGGGGATATGTGGATGTTAATTGAGAAAATATAGGGAAAAACACCTAGAATTGAGGGGTGGTATAAAAATTAGTGCAGTGGAAACTTTCTAAATTATATTACAACGATCCTAATGAAGTCTTCAAATAAAGAGGGAGACAGATTCCCAATTGGAACCAAGTCATCTGTTGTCACCAAATAATTTTCCAGTACAGGAACTGGCTTACATCCAGTTGAGTTGTTTGCCAAATGAGTACCCTAGAAATCCACAAAGAAGCCAGGGTATTGACTACAGAATGGATTGCTCCTAAAAATTGACAGCAAGACCCCCAATGACTGAAAACAGTTTTCTTACCTGCTGTCTTCTAATTGAATATGGAGACATTAAGTGGTGTCTTGCAAAATGTGCTAAGGTAATGGTGACACAAAGCTTGTCAGATTTAGCATCCAATGTTTGATTTGACTTCAGATCTACCCCTCAAGATAGAAGCAATATCCCATACTGCTTGGGCATCTAAGAACCAGGGACAAGACAACTCAGAGACCTCGGGTATACGAACAAGCTGTTGGCTTAGTCTAGCTGCCTAAGAGGCATGCATCACGGGTTTTTCTGATTAGTATCCAGGCTCCAGGGGCACTATGTGCCTTCTAGTTCCCAATCAGCTGATGTACTCCCAGAGCAGGCTAAGCATTCTGGTCATTTTTGTTTCTCTGTATGCTCCATTAGTAGTCAAGGAAGCTTGATAGAGCAACTAATTTTATACATAATCTATGTGCCCTGTACGATTTGCACACCTTACTGTTCCAGTGTTACAGCTTTGGAGGAAAAGGTATTCTAACTAGTCAGGAATCCAGGTGATATCTGAAGCAGGGGCCAGGTGGGGGAATGGTCTCCCACCAAGAGGTAGCAATACTGCCCTCTCTGAATGAGCCATTAGAGCTGAGTTCTGCTCTGTTCCCCTAAGGGAACATCCTAGCAGAGCTATCTTTTTCTTATATGCTCAGTTCAATTCCAGCACAAGATGTTACTTCTGCTTCACTGGAAACCCCTGCAGAAATGTAGCAATCTCCTCTGACTCTGGTAAAAAGTTACTTTTTTTTTTGCTCAAGGGATTTCATCAGCAGATGTAACAGTTTCTTCTGTTATTTTTTTCTGCTCAGTCCCCTTAAGGGAACTTCTCAGCAAACATTCTGCTCTGCTCTGGTAAAAGAAGATCTTTACCCAAAACTCTTTAAAGGAAGAAATTTATTTGGGAAAGAAGAATCCAGGAGAGTAGCTGCCTGTGCCAGGGTGGGAAAGGGCAGCCTGCAACTGAAAAGCCAAAAGGGCTTATATGCTTATATAGGAATTCTTAGAATAGAGTTTTCCCAGGAAGAAGTTTTTCTGCTTAGGAATTGATTGGTTTTATTTCTCAGGGACTGGTTGGTTTAGTTGGTCACGGGCAGAGTTGGCTCTCATTGCAGGACCAAACTGTATCACTTTCACTGTCCCTTTTTAGTCTTTTGGCTCTGTTTTTAGGGCTAAGATGTATTTCTTTCCCTAGCACTGATTCTAGTGTCGAAGTGATTTGTTTGTTTGTTTGTTTTTTGGCTCAGGGTTTGTGGGAGCCAGGCATGATCCATGATAAGCTAAGTATGGGCAGGTCATCCAAAAGAAGTTCTTTACTTCTAACCATTATCACCTGCCAGAGTAGGACTTGGGGCATGGATAAATTTAAATGGAGGCCTGAGTCTCAGTAGTTTACCCTGAAGCAATACCTGGCTGCAAGAAGACCACAAACTGAGATTACCTAAGCACCACCCAAAACTAGACCATTCAAAGGAAATGCCTAACATTTCAATCTCTGTAGATAGTACCACCTGCCACACCACACACACTAGGACACTACTAGACAAATGCCAAATGCTGGGAGAAAGAAAGCAGAGCCAGAGAGATGCCATGCAGCTGCCAGAGGAGAAAGATGCAAGCTGCCAGTTACAACCTTGCTGGTAGGCCACGGGCCACATGGTAAAATATAAAATAATAGAAATGTGTAATTTAATATGTAAGAGTTTGCTACAAATATATTGTAGTGATTGACCAAGCAGTGATTTAATTAATATAGATTCTGGGTGGTTATTTTGTGAGTCTGGGCAGCCAGGAAATGAGCAAGCAGCTTCCTACTACAAACTGGTGCTCAGATGTGTGCTAGCTAAATCCACACAAAACCCAGGAGGGTTTAGAAAGGAATTCTAGATTCTAAAAAACAAAGTTTAGCTGCATTTTTTTTTCCAGATGGGCTGTGTTTGTTGGCGGCATGCTGCATCACCTTTAAGAGAGTTCTTCCAGATTCAGCAGTAGCAGAAAAAAAGCATGGTCTTAAAATTGGAACTTGCTGGGCCATGTTGCCAGCACTAACTCTGGCTCTTTCAGGAGGCCAAGCACATGCATGGGGTTTGAGGGCAATGTGTTGCAAGGTACTTGGTGGCAGCATGGGCCAACTGGTTTCCAGAATTGAGGCCATGCCACTCAGAAGTCTCAGAGTCAGATAAGGGACTTCTGCTATATTGGACTGGGTAGAGCCAGCACACAGGGACATGTTTGACCTAGCACCGCAACATAGGCTTTTAAGAACCACTTAGTATTTTAAGAAGCCATCCTGGCCAGAAAAGGATTACAGATATGCAATAAGGACAGATTCAGACATAAAAAACAAAACAAAAAGAAAGAAAGAAAGAAAGAAAGAAAGAAACAAACAAACAAACAAAAAACTCTAAATGAGACACAGTGTGTTTAAAGAATGTATGCAAGAGAGGAAAAAATAGTATAGTATACACAGTTATAAAAAGAAGTAAATGATTTTTTTTAAAGGCAAAGTCTTTAAAGAGACAGAGTACAGACTGTCAAAGATTAAAAGAAGTAATTAGCTACGTAAAGATGGAAAATACACACATTATTGTGTTTTTTTGAATTTTTTGACTGTGAAGAAGCTAAGTATAGAGAGACATTTCATTGTACAGGCTGCTAAGTTAAACCAACAAATATATCTTAAAGGTGTTTTGTCTTCAAAATATGGGTTTAAAGATTTGTTGATTTGGGAAAGAGGTTATTCTTTTTTTCCAAAGAAGATGAGAATGTATGGATCCCTTCTAGATGAATGTTGTTTGATGGAACAAGATCCCCTGAAAGGTTGCCATGAACACCTCCAAAAATTACGTCTTCCAACAAAAAGCAGGAAGCTATTTGGAGAGAACTATGCCCAGATTCCCAAATATTGTTATAAATGTTTGTTTACATTTAAATGGGGATATGCTATAGAGCTGGATACTTTGCATTTGTATGGATCTTGGATTATTGATACAAATTTATTATCAATTTTGTTATACATATATATATGCTCCTGATTAAGGTATTGTGTTTGTGCAGTTCATTAAAAATGTAATATATTATTAAGAAATATAGGTTAAGGGGCTGGAGAGATGGCTCAGAGGTTAAGGATGCTGACTGTTCATCCAGAGGTCCTGAGTTCAATTCCCAGAAACCACAAGGTGGCTCACAACCATCTACAATGAGATCTGGTGCCGTCTTCTGGCATGCAGTCATAAATGGAGGCAGCACATTGTATTGTATACATAATAAATAAAATCTTTAAAAAAGAAATGTAGGTTAATATATAATCATCTATCTTGTAGTCATGTTAGGTTTTATAGATCTACAGAGATATATTTCAGATCGACAAACCTTCCATAGACTTCCAGGCTTTTGTATTTTATATGTTTTAAGAACTTTAGACTTTTCAAAACATGATAAACTTCTGCTCCTGACAGCACCAATCTACTTTAAGATGATGATGGACATTGGAGAGGTTCCTCATGGAGTTGGTTAACCATTTGGGCAAGAAATTGCTCTTGCCTGGACTGCTTGAAACTATGGTGTATGAACTGGACATGCAGGACTCACTGAAAAATGATTACTAAACTTGCCTAAAGGCAAGATAATACTTTGGGGTTTCTGCTTCATAGAAGAGTCTGCTAGACATTCTACACAGAAAAATGTAACTGGAATACTGACAAATTGGCAGAATTGTCTTTGAAATTTCCTGCTTCATGGAAAAGTCTGCTGAATATTATGGGCCTGTAGGTTAGAGGTAGATGCTCCAGTGTTACATATTGCAAGGAGGCCACTTGTTCGTTTCCCTGATGCTCATCCCCAAAATAATCAGACAGAAACTATATTATTTAATATACTACTTGGACCATTAGCTCTAGCTTCTTACTGGTTAACACTTAGATCTTAATTTAAACCATCTCCATGAATCTGTGCATCACCATGAGGTCATGGCACACCAGCCAAGTTTCACTCTCCAGTGGCAGCTCCATAGCTTCTCTCTGACTCTGCCTTCTTCCCAGCATTTAACATAGTTAAATTTCATAAAACAATTATCAGGCAAAAAAATACAGTTATAGTATTTATATCTATTTTATCTTTTATTTTAACTAAGGAAAACTGTATAATTACTATCTACACTTCAACTCCATCAAAGACTCCAGAATGATATACTATTACCTAAGTAAACAAGAAGTGCATTGCAAGCAACCTTTAAAACTCTAGAAATGACAAAGACATCTCGCTATCTGGACAGTCACCTAAAGTCATTTTGTACCATTGAGGCATCCATCTTCAGCCTACAGGCCCATAGTATACAGCAGACTTTTCCATAAAACAGGAAATTTCAAAGACAGTTCCACCTATATTGCAGTTTGTTAGTCACTTTCTTCTGTGTCCTGCAGAATGTCGAGCAGACTCTTTGCAGTCTTTCAAGAAGCAGGAACCCCAACAGACTGTCTCTTCTTTAGGCAAATTCAACAGTAATTTTTCTGTGAGTCCTACATGTCCAGTTCACAAAGCAGTCTATCAAACAGTCCAGGCAATAGCAGTTTCTTGCCAAAATGACTAGCAAACTCCAAAAAGAAACTCATCGATGCCCGTCTTCCTCTTGAAGCAATTGGTGCTGTGAGGAGCAGATGTGTCTCATTGTCAGAAAAAGTCCTAAGTTCTTAAAACATTTTAAATGCAATATTCTGTACTCTTTGAAGGTTTGTAGAAAGCCTATCCATCCTATATATATCTCTGTACATCTAGAAAATCTAACTAACTTGACTACAAGCTTAACTATTATAGACGACTGTCTATTAACTTATTTTTCTTAATTATACATTACATTTTTAAATAAGCTACACAAACACAATACTTTAATCAAGAACAGAAATATATATACACAATATAACAAAATTGACCTTAAGTTTTTATCAATTAAGCAAGATTCATATCAATGCAAACTTCTGTAACATATCCCCTTTAAATGTAAGAAAACATTTATAAACAATATTTTGAAATATGGTCATAGTTGTCTAGACTACTTCCTGCTGATTGGTGATGCTGTTATTCAGGTCTTTCATGGTGTATCTTGTGTACTAGGTTCATCTCAGCTCTTATGCTCAACTAACTTTAAAAACATATTCTATGATGTGATGATAAAGAAAAAAAATGACTAAGACCCAATTTGATTTTGCAATCATTGAAATGATTGGCATAGTGTAAGCCCATGTTAGAGGTATAAGATTCAAATGCCACATATCATACGGAACATTTGTTTGTTCTTACAACACTCTTATTCTATTCCCTCTGTGAAAATATGCTGCTGTCCACTCATTGACTTATGAGTTTTTGTAAAGCCTACAGCTAAAAGAGAATAGATGTGCTGTTTTCCAAGCTTGCAAATCACTTTATATGTAAGAGCTTCTGAGAATTTTTCAGAGTGACCTGGGATTAATGGTTTATTTATTTTTTAAATGATGTTTTCCTAGTCAGTATTTCTGCAACAGACATGAGCAAGCAGAGAAGCCAAGAAGCATAGAGCTGTACTAGCTGAAGCCTAAGTTCAATTGTTTACTGTGCTAAAATACCTTAAGTTGGCACTAACAGGAGACACTTTATTGAAACAATATTTTCCAAATAACACATTATATCATTATTGACTGATAAATGGTAAATTTTCAGGTAATTTATTTTCAGGAAACATATAAATTAAGAGAAATAATTATTTTCGGGCATCCCAATTATTTTTGCTTGATATTTGTTGTATGTAAAATAATTTGTTATCTCATTTGATCTTTAAAAATAATCAAAGATTATTATGTTCACTTTATTAACTGCCAATGAAATATTATCACTTATTTCTCTGGATCATAACTTTCCCAGGTACACTAACAATGAAAAGGAAGAATGATATGCGATTGTCCTCTGTATGCTGTCAATATGTCTTATTACCATTGATTAAGGAGTAATGCTGTTGTGGTCAATATCTTATATAACAAAGTCAGGCATGAAACTGAAAGAGAAAATTAGAGAGAGAGTAGGCAGACTCAAGGAGACTCCTTGTAGCTGCCAAAAAAGAAAGATGCCTCAGAACCTTTACTGGTAAGTCACAATCACATGGTGATACACAGATTAATATAAATGGGTTAATTTAAGATATAAGAGTTGTTAATAAAAATGTAGTTAATAAAAATCCTGAGCTAATAGGCAAAATAATGTTGTATTGAATAGAGTTTTTGTGTGATTATTTGAGTTTGAGTAGCTAGGAAACAAATGAGCAGTCTCTGCTTACCAATGGCACACCAATGGGGGCAAACTATCCATATACAAACTGAGAGAGCTTAGAAAGAAATTCTAGACACACACAAACAACAAAGTTAAAAACAGTTTCTTTATAGCCACATTTTTTTCAGATAGACTTTGCTGTTGGCAAGCATAGGTGTGGCTTCTTTCAGAGAAGTCTTCCTGACTCAATGTTAGTGGCAAAAAATTACACAACTTCTTTAAGATCTGGCTTTCTGGTTTGTGCTGACAAACTGAACTGTTACTTTCTTGGGAAGTTCTGTACTTAAATGGGGTCTGTGAGCAACATGTTACAAATTGCTTAATGGAGCTACATAGCCTCGCTGTGTTTCTGGAGCTGATGCAGTGTGTAGAATTCACAGAGGCAGTTAAGATGCCTCCTCCATGATGGACTGGGCAGAACAAACATTGTTCCTAACTACGTCCACTTAGCACTAAAGAAAAAAGTGCTCCTGGTCAGAAAATTATTAAAGATATGCAATGAAGACATATTCAGATAAAAAAGACCTCTGAATGGGTCACAATGTTGGATAAATGTATATAGGCTTGGGAGAGAGAATATAAAGTATAGACAATTAAAAATAAAATAAAGTCTTTAAAAAGACAGTAAAAGTAACATAAAAGAGTATGGACAGACATATATTAAAGGTATAAAAGTAATTTTAAAAACATTTAAAGATGGAAAATATACAGAGAGTCTGGATTATGTTTAATGTTGTGTTTTCTTTGAAATTTTTGACCACAGAGAGACATCTGATTGTGGGGGCTCTTAAACCAGCATATATATTTTAATGATATTTTGAGTTCAAAATTTGAGTCTAAGGATATGTTGTTATGGAAAAGAGGCTCTGTTTTTGTTGCCACAGAAGATAAGAACTTGTGAATTCCTTCCAGGATAGTATGGCTTGTTCAGATTCCCCCATGTGATGGCCTAGGTGGTACAACATCAACAACAGCTTCAGAACTGATGGCTGTGAACCATCACAAGACACTCCATAAAAGACCTGATTAACACCACCTCCAATCAGCAGGGAGTAGCCTAAAAAACTATGCCCAAATTCCAAAATATTGTTTTTAAATGCCTGTTTTAATTTAAAAGGTGTTGATTGTAAGTGATTAATGGTCACAGTCAATTTTTATAAAATATAAGGGGCATATGACATAGATGAATACTTTGCATTTGTATTTATATTGGTCTATTGATACAAATTTAAGGTTGATGTTGTTACACTGAGTATATGTATTTATGATTTTGTTTAAAATATTGTGTTTTTGAAGCTCATTTAAAATGTAATGTATAGTTAAGAAATACAGATTAATAGATAGTCATCTATAATAGTCAAACTTGCAGTCATGTTAATTAGGTTTTCTTATGTACAAAGGTATATTGTACATAAGATATATTGTATCTTATAATATACGATATATTGTAGAAGGTATATTGTACAAAGGTATATTCAGATGAATAGGTATTCTTCAACCCTTGCAAAGTCCTACAGAATATGACATTTAAAATGTTTTAAGAACTAAGACTTTTCTTTGAAGGCATAAGTCACAAACAATCCCACACCAGTTTTGAATTATGATTAATAGAATGGTTATTTATTCAAAGGGGAAAAACTTACAGATTACCGTCCCAAACAACAGCCCTGCTGCATGATCAGGAAAGGAGTCTAGGAGCCGGAAGCAGAACCGGAAGCCAGAAAGAGAGTAGAGGACAGCCGCTGCTTTTTTAAAGAGAGAGAGACCACGCCCCAATGGGCTGGTATCTCAGCGGCTATTGGCTGAAGGAGCGGAAGGAGCTCCCGCAGCATTTCCCCCTTTTGTTTAAGTAAGAGAGTTCTAAGTCTACTACAAAATTATATACAATAAGTCCAAACCTACGAAATTATATACATTAAATACAAATATCCTATTCTAACTAGCTTAAGTCTTGTATAACAAATAACTTGGCCAAGTCATGAGAGGAAAGTAACTACATTTATATAATCTTCAACCCCATCGAATATCTGAGAAGGGAAATAATGTTACCTGAGTAATTAGGAAGTGCAATCAAACAACTTCCAGGACATGTAACAACTGGCTACCTGGGCAAACACCCAAAGTCACGTTTGCAGCGTTGAAGCAACCAACTTTGGCTAAGGCCTAACGTGACTGACATACCATTTTCAAAGGCAAGAAACTTTTCAAAACTATCTTATCCTGTCTTGGCAGGATATGACAGTCCTGTTTTATCCATTTACGGATACTCTGTAACTCTGTCAGTAGTTGAGGTATGGGCATTTCTTTACACAAAGGCCAGTTCCAACAAGAAGAAAGGCTCCAGGTGGAGTGTCTTGGTGCTCAACATTCTCTTGGGAATAGATCAATGTTGCCAGGAGCAATTGTGTCTCACTATCACAGAACTCTGAGTTCAATTAAAGGCCATTTTCTACAGCTCTTTGTAGAGGTTGAAGATTGTCTATCTATACTGAATATAATCTATATGTATGTAAAGAACCTGATTAGTCTAATTATAAATGACAAGCTTAGATGACTATTGATCTATATACTTCCCAATACCTATCTAACTTAAAGACTAAGACAATAAACAACTGTACAATAAATGAAGACAATATGACCTCCAAATATACACAATGTACAAGTATACATTGCAATATGGTAAATATATATCAATACATAAACAATATATAAGTATCTTAATCAGAGGTAGAAATGTACAATGCAATATGGTAAATATACATATATCAATACAATATATGTATATATATCAATACATAAAAAATGTTTTAAATAGAGGTAGAAGCTTACATACATACAATAGTCAACATAATTTAACTTTGTATCAATACATAAGAATCAATACCAATATATTTGTCGAAAAACAATAACTCACACGTACAAATCTATTATCCCATCATCCAATTATCCCTCTTTTTTTTAGAGATCCCTGCGCTTATAAGATTCCTCCCCAACCCTCAACCACATACTAATTATGACCAACCCCTAAATGATGTCCCTAAACCAAGGACAAACTTTACTGGGAGAGGGGACGTTGTTCTCTAGAATTACTTCCAGCTGTCATGGGAGCGACATTCTTTCTGGGGGATCCTGTGAAAGTAAAATGATGGTTAAATTTCAAGATCAATGTCTTTTAAAATTGTAAATAGTCTCTGAGTATTTTGTGGAGGTCTGGCCAGAATGTTGTAAAAGATGTGCACCATTTCAACTAACCAAGTTGGAACCGTCTTGTGCAGCTGGTACCCAACACAGGTATTGTAGTAGCACTATCAGTATCATGACGTTATATCCAGCGGATGGAGTTGTTGTTATGAGGCCCCATCTTCTTCCTGGAAACTTCAAATGTCACTGCAGGAAAAACTTATTGTTCATTCTGGAAAACTTAAAAATTAATCATGTAGACATATACACACATACATATATTCAATTGAAGGAGTGATAGATATATTTAATGAAAGGTATGATAGACATGAAGAGAAGCAAAGATGTTTTCTAAACTTATATTTCTTTCTGTTCCATATCATGGCTCTTGACATGAGACAGAAACTCCAGAAACTCTGGGTTTTTCTTTTAACAACAGGCTTGGAATTAGAGAGGGACTGAGCCAGATTCCAACTCCAAAACCAGCTCTATAAATTTAGAAATATGATTTAGTGTATTTTACTTACAGAACCTATTCAGTTTTCTTGATAGTCCCTATTAGGCAGTTATTTTTCCATCTGTCAGTATCCAAATATACAGGGTCACTTGAATTTTTCAAAGATGAGTGCTTTCCTGTGGAGATAAGAACAGAACCCTGCCCCCATTCTATATGTTTTTCTTACTACCTGTATGGTTATCATCATTGTAGATGCTGTCATTTCTCCTTTCCAAGAAGTTTCTTCTCTTCAGATCTAACCTTTATTAATTTTGATGGTATCCACAATTTTTCTTCTCCTGTGGAAACAAGAGCAAAACCCCTTCCCCAGTGAAGCACATCTCCTGGCTTCCATTGAGAGGTCAGCACATCCTTGATATAAACCCGTTGATTTAGTTCAGCAGACTTTTCCATTATTCAATGTCTTCCTGCCACTGTTATTCCCTTCTCATTAGCATTAAGAAAATTCAAGGTTAATAAGGCATTATGTAATCTATTTCTGGGGGCATCCACCTCTTTCTGTTTATTTAACATATCCTTTATAGTTCGATTTGATCTTTCTATGACTGCTTGACCTGTAGGATTGTACGGTATACTTGTAACATGCTTAATATTATACTAAGCAAAAAACCGTTTCATTTTCCTAGATACATAAGCTGGACCATTATCTGTTTTTATTTGTGCAGGTATACCCATAATGGCCATAACTTCTAATAAATGTGTGATTACTGAGTCAGCTTTTTCTGAGCTTAAAGCAGTTGCCCACTGACAGCCTGAATAAGTATCAATGGTGTGATGTACATATTTTAATTTTCCAAATTATGCAAAGTGGAACACGTCCATCTGCCAAATTTCATTCCTTTTAATACCCTTTGGATTAGTCCCTGAAGGCAATGGTGTTTGGTTATAAAAAGAGCAAGTAGGGCATTTCTTTACTATCTCCTTAGCTTGTTGCCATGTAATAGAAAACTCTTTTTTCAAGTCTATTTCAACACTATTGACATGGTTTTTTTTAATGAAATTCAGATGCCTGCAGCACACTACCAGTCAATAATTGATCAATATCTGCATTACCTTGTGCTAGAGAACCTGGCAGACCCTTATGGGATTGAATATGTGTTATATATATAGGGCAGAGCATGTTCCTGATCATGTCTTGTACCTGGATAAACAATGAGGTCAGTTCTGTATCATCAGGTATAAATTCAGCAGTTTCAATATGCAAAATAACTCTTTCTGCATATTGTGAGTCAGTAATTATATTAAGAACTTCTTTAAAATCCCTAAGCACCATAAGGATGGCATATAATTCTGCCTTCTGGACAGAATCATAAGGACTTTATTCTACTTTACTCAATTCTTCTGATTTGTAACCTGCTTTCCCTGATTTATTAGCATCAGTATAAAATGTATGGGCTCTGGTTATAGGAGCATCACAGACAATTCGAGGAACGATCCAAGAAGTTCTCTTTATAAAGTTAAGTCTCTTGCTTTTTGGGTAATTGTTATTGATTTCTCCCAAAAAATTAGCACAAGCTCTTTGCCATGGTTCATTGTCTTCCCACAACTTTCTTATCTCATCAGCAGTGAAAGGCAATATAATTTCTGCTGGGTCTATACCTGCTAATTGATGAAGTCTCAATTTTCCTTTTATAATCAATTCAGAGACTTTTTCACATAAGTTTTAAATTTTTTACTTGGTTTGTGTGGTAAAAAGATCCATTCCAAGATAATATCATCTCTTTGCATCAAGATTTCTGTAGGAGAAATTCTGGAAGGTAATATGATAAAAATACAACTAAGCTTTGGATTTACCCTTCCACATGAACCTCTTGTAATTTTTTCTCAACCATTGTCAGTTCTTTTTCTGCTTCGGCTGTTAATTCTCTGGGACTGTTTAAGTCTTTATCACCATCCAAGGTCTTGTTTAAATGAATTATTAGATCAGGTGTTATCCCAAGAGCCAGTCATAGGCTGGAGATGTCTCCTAATAATCTTTGAAAGTCATTAAGAGTTCGTAACCAGTCTCTCCTGATTTGTGCCTTTTGAGTCTTAATTCTTTGTAAACCTATTTTATAACCTAAATAATTAACAGAATCTCCTCTCTGAAATTTTTCAGGAGCAATTTGCAATCCCCATTTAGGTAATACTACTTTTACTTCTTCAAACAGCCTTTCTAAGGTGTCTTTGTTTTGATCAGATATCAGGATATCATCCATATAGTGGTATATTATGGACTTAGGAAATTGCGTATACTTTTCAATGGTTGGCTTACAAAATATTGGCACAGGGTGGGAGAGTTTAACATTCCCTGTGGGAGAACGGTCTACTGGTACCTCCTTGCAGGTTGAGAGTTATTATAAGTAGGCACTGTGAAGGAAAACTTTTCTCTATCTTTTTCTTGTAATGGTATAGTGAAGAAACAATCTTTCAGATCAATAACTATAAGAGGCCATCCCTTTGGTAACAGGGAGGGCAGAGGAATTCCAGATTGCAGAGGGCCCACAGGTTGAATAACCTTGTTGATAGCTCTAAGATCTGTCACCATTCTCCATTTACCAGATTTTTTCTTAACAACAAATACAGGAGAGTTCCAAGGGCTGGTAGATTCTTCTGTATGTCCAGCGTCTAATTGTTCCTGTACCAGCTGTTCAAAAGCCTGTAACTTTTCCTCAGCTAAAGGCCACTGTTTAGTCCATATTGATTTCTCAGTCAACCATTGTAGAGGGATGGCTGTTGGTACCTCTGAAGGGCCATCAATTGTGTTGTGTTCTTGTATAGCTCTAATGGCTGGTTTCTGCCATCTATAATATCTTGTAATATTGTCCTCAGAAATAAAGGCTCTGGAAGCAGCAGGAATGTTAATTTGGGTATTCCATTGCTGCAATAGGTCACGACCCCATAAATTCACTGCAATATTGGCTACATATGGCCTTAGTTTTCCTATTTGTCCATCTGGACCTATACAATTGGCCAATCTCATGCTTTGTCTTACTGAGATAGGGTTCCAAATCCTAAGAACTGAATATCTACCTCCTGAAGAGGCCAATGCAGATACCAAGATTCTGGTGTAATGATACTTACATCCGCACCTGTGTCCAGTAAGCCAGTAATAAATTTGCCATTTACACACACTCTTAGCTGTGGTCTTTGTTCATTTATAGAAGTCTGCCAGAATATCCGTTTACTTTGTCCTCTTAGATTTCTTGATTCATTCACCACATTTAACTCATCCTTCAGGCTGTTATTGCTTTTAACAGCAGGCATGGGGCATTCTAATTTCCCTGAAGAGACATGTTCTCTGCAGTGATCGGAAATGACTGGACCACATTTGCCATGGGGGCCTACGTTAGCCCCCCCATTGAGTTTCCTAACGGCAACAAGTTGCCCTGTTTATCTCTTGTTGACCTACACTCATTTGTCCAATGCCTGCCCTATCCACATCGCCTACATAAACCTGAAGGCTGAGTCCTCCTATTCCTGTTATTCCTAGAAGAGGCATTATTCCTGGAATTCCATTGTCTGCAGTCCCTTTTCATGTGTCCCATTTTACCACAATGAAAGCATTTTGTAATCTGATGTCTCCTTTTACCTTTGGAAATTGCTTTTTGTACCCATGTTTCATTGCCATAATCAAATGTATCAACATTCATTGTATGTAAAACCCATTCATCCAAAGGCACTGATCTGATCTTTAAAGGCCCCAGGATCCTTTTGCATTCTACATTGGCATTCTCATAAGCCAAAGACTCAATTACTATATTTCGTACTTTTGGATCAGGTATCCCTATTTGTACAGCTTTAGTTAGTCTTTGTACAAAGTCACTAAAGGGTTCTCTCTGACCCTTTTTGACCCTGATATATGATTCTATTCTCTGACCTGAGTCTTGAACCCTGTCCCAGGCCCTTAGAGCTGCTGTAGCACATATGGATAAAATGTTTTCATCATAAAGAGCTTGTTCCTGAGGATCTGAGTAAAGTCCTTCCCCTAGAATTTGATCTAGTGATACCTCAATTCCTTTCACTGATTCTTGTTGTTGTAAAAGTCTGGCCTCTTGTTTGAATAGGCATTTGAAATGCCATTAAGGTCTGTTTTCGAGGACAGCTGACATTCATTGATTCCAATCTTGAGGGATGGCCCTACTGCTCAGAGCCCAGGATTTTAACATCTTCCTAACAAAGGATGAATGTAGTCCATAATTCACAACTGTTTGTTTAAATTCTTTCAGATCATTCATACGTATAGGCTCCCATGTATGTTCTTTAATGACCTTAGGGTTTTTGGAGCCAGTTATCTTTTCTGATGTTTTTACTGGAAAGGCAGGTATAATTCTATGTAGACTGAGAGTTTTTTGAGGTGAATGTTGCCTTTCTACCTTTTGCTCCTGTTCATCAGAGTCTATGATTTCCTCAATCTTATTAAATCTGCTCACCATTGTCTTCTGTAAGTCCTGAATCTCCTGTCCAGTATTATGCTCCAAAGCCTTCAGTAACAATTCTAAGGCATGGAGCTTGTCTGTCAGAGACACCATTTCCTCCTTGGACTCAATCGCCTTCATTGATAATTCTAAGGCGTGGAGCTTGTCCGTTAGAGATACCATATCTTCCTTGGACATAATCCTCATGGCATGTACTGTGCCTTCTTGTATGGAAATCCTGTCAATTAATCTATCATACCCTTTTGATAAAGTCCGATTTTCACATTTAATGGTTATAATCCTCTCAGCTAATGTTTCAGCACTTATAGTCATGGACTGGAGGTTACAAGTCATTTTGGTTGTCCCCTGCTCCAGAGCAGTGAATCTCCCTTCCAAAGAAGCAATATCAGACTGTACCTTCTTGATATTTTGGTCAGTCGACTGAGTCATATCAGACAAAGATCTAGTCTCCTCCTTGAAAACTCCAAACTCTGATCTAGTCTCCTGCTTGAAAACTCTAAACTCTGATCTAGTCTCCTCCTTGAAAACTCCAAACTCTTTTTTGAGGAGGTTGGTGTCAGTTTGAATTGTCCTTAAGGCTTTAAACTCTGCCCTCAGCATTGTGGATTCAATCTGTAAGGACTGGGTCATCCTTATAAAATAGCCAAATACCCGAAAAGCGACAGATCCCAGGAATAACCAAGTAAGAGGAATATCAGAGACATCCTTCAGAATATCCTCCATAGGAAACCCTGACTGCCCTGGGGGACGGAGGGGAAGGAGGGGGGGAGTGAGGGGAGTGGGAGGGTGTTGGGAGGGGGGGCGGAAATGGAAACTTTTATAATTTAATAAAATTTACTAAAAAAAAAAGAATATCCTCCATAGCACAATTTAAAAAACCATTGAACTTTTGGATAGTAATATTTTCTGACAATTTCAATCAAAAGAAATTGTACTTGTATGTATGTATGTATGTATGTATGTATGTATGTATGTATGTATTTTCAACCGAAAAGAAAAATCTTTCCTGTAATGGCCGTTGCCTGTCAGTAGGTGGCGGGGGCGCACCTGAATCCTGTGGCAATGGCGTCAATCCAGGAAGTAAACTCTAAAATATATGCACTCAAATCCAGAGGTTAAATTCACAGATCGTGTGCTCCGGCGCAGGTCAAGCGCTGGATTCAGCCGGGCGGCGGGGAAGTCAGTGCCTGATAGGAGTAGCAGAAGCCAAAAAGTTCCCTCCCCGATCCGCGCGAGGTTGGGGCCAGCTGGGAGCCAGTAGCAGTGTGTGACTCTGGTTGCTTGGTCAACGCCACGAGGGGGGGAAACCCACATGTTCGGGCGCCAGATAGTGACAAATCAATCCCACACCAGTTATGTTTTAAGGGGGTATTTATTTTGGGGGGTAAAACTTACATATACCATAAACCCTCAGGAAGGGAGCCTAGTCACTGGAGCAGGAGCTGGAAGTAGGAGCCAGAACCAGGCGCTGGAACCAAGAGGCTAAGCCGAGGCTTGCCGCTCTTCCTTTAAAGAGAAATATACCACACCACAGTGGGCTGGTATTTCAGCGGCTATTGGCTGACGGAGCGGAAGGCGCTCTCGCAGCACTGTGGGCTCGTGCTTCAGTGACTATTGATTGAAGCAGCCGAAGGTACTCCTGCAGCATGACTGGGCCACTTTTGGCTTGGGGGCCTGCGAGAGGCCCCTCAAGGGATTTCCTGATGGTATCGGGTTGCCTTGTCTGTCTGTTGTTGACCTGCATTCATTGGACCAATGTTGGCCTTTACCGCATCTCCTACATATACCTGAAGGCTGAGATCTCCTACTTTTGTCATTCCCAGAGGAGATAGTATTCCTAGAATTTCTTTGCCTGCAATCTCTTTTCAGATGTCCTAATTTACCACAATTAAAACACCAGGTAGTTTGATGTCTCCTCATAGCTTTGGAAATTGCTTCTCCTACCCAGGATTCATCATTATAGCTAAACGTCTCAACATTCATTGTATGCTGTATCCATTCTTCCATAGGTGCTGATCTAGACTTTAAAGGCCCAATTATGTTTTTGCATTCTGTATTTTCATTTTCAAAAGCTAGAGATTCAAGAAGTATTCATCTAGCTTCTGAGTCTGTTACCCCTATGTCCAGAGCCTTAATTAATCTTTGCACAAAGTCAATAAAGGGTTCTCTCTGTCCCTGCCTAACCCTGGTATATGATTTGATCCTATTTGCTGGATCTTGTATTCTATTAAATGCATTCAAGGCTGTTTTGTGACATAATGACAGTACTTCTTCGTCATAAAGAGCTGGACCTGTGGATCAGCATATGTTCCTACACCAAGAATTTGATCTTGGGACACTTCCACACCTTTTGCTCTTCCTTGCTGTTCCATATGTTTGGATTCTTCTCTGAAATAAATTCCAAACATCAAGGAAGGTCCATCATCTAAAACTGCACACAGTAACTGAGAAAAATCATGGGAGGTAGCACTGACATTAGAAGCCCAAGTCCTTATCATTTCCTTAAAAAATGCAGAGTGCAAGCCATAATTAATTACAGCTTGCATAATTTCTTTTAAATCATTCATTGCTATTGGTGTCCATGTAGCTTATTTAACTCTCTTTGAGCCTTTAGAAGTTGACGCTTTTTCAGAATAAATTACAGGGTATGTTGTTAGAACCCTGGGTAAGCCAGTTCTAACAGCTGGTGGTGGCATTGTATCCTGTCCTTGTGCCTTCTTACTCTGTTCACCAGCTCCAATAATTTCTTCAATCATTTCAAAACTTTTTATCATTGTCTCTCTTAAATCCTGAATCGCCTGACCTACATGTGTTTCTAGGGATTTCACTAAGGTATCAGTTTTTTTTTTGTTCCCATTATGGAGGTACATTCTATCTGTTACCTTATCCAAACTTTGTGATAATGTCTCAACATCAAATTCAACAGACTGAACCCTTTCAGGTAACTTCCTAGTACCCTTGGACATGGAGTCAATTTTGTCTATCATAGTATCCACTTGTTCAGATAACCCCTGATTTTCAGTAATTTTAATCCTTTCAACTAGTCTTTCATTATTAGTCCGCAAAAATCATATCTTCATTAATAATAGAATATTGAAAAGAAAACTGAAACCTAGTAACCAGTAAATTAATGTATCCCCATAGTCATATAAACCTTGCATGACATAATCCATTGTATTAATAAAGAAAACAGTAAAATTCGTGTTGGAAACAAAAACTGCCATATTACCTCTTATCTAGTAGACAGTGCTGTTGCCAAGTCGCGACTAGAACCACTGCAAAGGTGACAGAAACAAGGTCCTGTTTCAGTGCCTGCCTTAGTGTTTGTTAAATACTAAGAAATATAAGTTGCTCAACAAAGAAACTGTAATTAAATCAATTCCATACACGGAACCAGAAACCCAGAATCCAGGGGTAGCGAAGAGCAACCCGGAAGCCGCGTCTGCCTCCACGTGACTGAGTCGCCCAGAGGGGTTGCAGCTTTTGGCAACCGCTTGCTTTCTGATTCACACCACTCAAGTGCCGCACTTGCAAGGGAGATTTAAAAACAACTCAGAAGAGAACAAACCAGGTGGGCAGAGACTGTCCCAAGCCTGTGGAGCTCAGGAGGCGTGGTGTTTAAATCCACGTGGGGGCTTGAAGCCAATCTGAGGCATGTAATGAGAAAATAATGAGAAAATATAAAGAATTCCAGCAAGAAAAGCCACTGCATGATAGTTTATATTGAACTACTGACTCCACACACATGGCACAGGCCGTAGCTGAGGGAGGGCTCGTGCCTAGCTGAGCTGGCGGCAGGCAGCTGAGTGGGGGAAGAGGAGGTTCTAGAACCAAATGCTGGGCGCCAGATGAAGGCTTAAGTCACAAACAATCCCACACCAGTTTTGAATTATGATTAATAGAATGGTTATTTATTCAAAGGGGAAAAAACTTACAGATTACGGTCCCAAACAACAGCCCTGCTGCGTGATCAGGAAAGGAGTCTAGGAGCTGGTAGTGGAGCTGGAAGCCAGAGAGAGAGCGGAGGACAGCCGCTGCTTTTTTAAAGAGAGAGAGACCACACCCCAGTGGGCTGGTATCTCAGCGGCTATTGGCTGAAGGAGCAGAAGGAGCTCCCGCAGCATTTCTTGAAAATGGGACATGTCTGCTTCTGGCAGCACCAATTGCTTCAGTGGTGTTGATGGAAAATAAAAAAACTTGTTATGGAGTTTGTCTTCAATGTAAACACCTAGATATTTGGACAAGAAACTGCTCTTGTTGGACTGCTTGATGGTATACTGTATAAACGAGACATGCATGACCCACAGAAAAAATGACTGCTGAACTTTCCTAAAGAAGGTGAGACAGTCCTTCAGGGTTTCTGCTTCATAAGAGTTTGCTGGACATTCTCTAGGACACAGAAGAAAGCTGCTGCTGAAATTTTCCATTACAAGGCAGAACAGATTCCTGCTTTATGGGGAAGTCTGCCAGATACTATGGGCCTGTAGGCTGAAGATGGATGCCCACCATTACAGATGGACCTTAGGGGACTGTCCAGGCAGTAAGAATGTCTCTGTCCATTATTGACTTTTGGCAGGTGCTTACAATGCACTTTCCTTTTTACTTAGACAATATTATATCCTTTTGGAATCTTTCAAAAGTTGAAGCAAGGTAGTTACAGTTTTCCTTAGTTATGATAAAGGATAAATTAGATGTAAAACTTTAGATTCCCAAAGACAGGATAGATGACTAAATATTGTAACTGTAATTCTTGCTTTACACCTATTTTGTTATAAATAATTTTACTATGTTAAAGTTAAAACTTTTCTTTGTAATTAGACAGAAAACAGGAGATGATGTTGGATTCCCTTCTGTTTTGCTGTGAATATGTTTTATTACCACTGGTTAATGAATAAAGCTGTTTTGGTCAATGACTTAGCAGGGGAAAGCCATGCAGGATTTCTGAACAGATATAAGTAGAATATGAAGAATCAAAGAGATGCGATGTAGCTTCTGAAGGAGACAGATGCCACTAGGCCACAGTATTGTGGTGATACACAGATTAATAGAAATTGGTTAATTAAAGATATAAGAGTTAGTTAATAAGAAGCCTGAGCTAATCTTAAGGCCAAACAGCATTGTGACTAACAGTTTCTGTGTGATTATTTGGGTCTGAGTGGCCAGCAAATGAATGAGCAGCCTCTACTTACAGAAGAGTAACTACTTGCATCTTACAGTTTAAGAAACTAAAATTAGCCAGGTGGTGGTAGTGCATAACTTTAATCACAACACTGAGGAGATAGATTCAGGCAGATCTTGTGTGTGAGTTTTTGTCCAGCCTGCCAGACTGTTCTACAAGCAAATTACAGAACATCCAGGAATGTTGTATACAGAAACCCTAACTTGAAAAACCAAAACTAAATTTAAAAAAATAAGGAAAAATAAATAAATTAAAATGTAGGCACTTTGCAGAAAAGAATGTCAGGATCCCCTTGTGAACTTCTACTCAGAATATCCACTAATTAACACCACTCATTGATTAAACTTCATACATATTCAATATTATTATAAGAAGTCATGTTCAACATGTAATTTTCTTCTCTACTGAATAAGAAATTTGGGTGTGCCAAAATAATTAAAAACTTTTCAGTAAAGATTATCTGTAAATATAATTATTCTTAAATTCAGGCTTAATCTTTCTTCCATTGAACATTGATTACCAGGAAAGCAGTGATTATAATGGTATTTTACATAATAATTTCAATTAAATGAAATTTTTAATATTTTAATAGGTTCTATAATATTTTCAATAGAATCTGTAATTGTCATCTCAAAGTAAAACTATTTCTTTATGTTCTTTATGCTTGAACTAACTTTTTAGAATATTTATATTAAATGTACCCCAGCATTTTAATTATTCTATTACATATTCTATTATTTACTAGCTAATTTGTTCTAGACTTTATTATGTTTAAATATTTAAAAGATATAACATTTCAGTAACCTCGTTATTTTAAAACCTATATTTGTTTAATATGTTTCTCATGCAAATATATTCAATTATCACTTCTAGCCGCTGGCTGTAATTTCCCAAGTCATTTTGTAGTTGCCTGAAGTTCATCCTCCAGTAGTTTCCCGAGACAGACTCGAGGATACAAAGTGAGTTTGCGCATATTTAAAAGTTTTATATTGATTTTATTCTCAATGGTATATAAACTTATTTAAAATATCCAAATCATGTGTTCTTTTAATATCCAAATATCAGGAACACCGTAAGTTTTTTATTTTAAGAAAATCAATGCCAACTAATTTGTTATCTGTTAAAATGATAGTTTTTTGTAGTTGTTGTTGTTTTAATACAGTCAATTTTTTCTTTAGGATACAGCATTATCTAAATTGGACAGAAGTCATGGCTTTGATTCACTTTTATGTGAGTGTTGTTTTAAGATACAGATTATTATCTTACATTTTAATTTAGAAAATGTTCAAAGGTCTTTTTTCTCCACTCATTTAAATAACACTTCAGAGAGAAGTGTAAAGATGCAAGAAATTTCCCTCAGAGAAGTGTTGAGGTTTCTCCTCTTCAGTTTCATTGTCCTTTAACAGTGGAGGTATGATTGATACACGTGTCTAGAAGAAATAAACATTTTATAGATAGTATACCAGGATAGCTGGACTTGAATTGGTTTCTTACACTATCCAGTCCAGTTTCTAACTTGATAAACTTTGAAGAGACCAAAGTTGCAGTAGGCAATAATGTAACACCTTTTAAGTGTATATGCCGGCAATAAATGAAATTAATTTCACAATTTGTCTGTATCTCCAAAAATTGTAAATTTAACAATTTTGCAAATTATCTAGGATATATGGCTTGTCTGTTGTTTTGGATACTGAAACACTGAGAACTGAAGTTTAATACTAATGGAATCATATGTGAATAAAGTTTCGATATTCTGTTGGCAGGGTACAGCTTACCACAAATAATGTATTAAACCACTTGGTTCATTTAAATATGTTTAGCTGAGTGCTGAATAGGCTAATGGGTAGTAGTATATCTCAGATTTCTTTTGTTGAATAAATTTGAAATTGTACTAATCAATTGAATTTTATATACCATAAAAACCTAATAAGGTAGAAAATAAGCATAATACTGGTGAAATTCAGGCACAGAGGAACGGAGGAAGAAAAGACACACACATACACAAGAGTGTGAGAGAGGGCCTTCAACGTAAGATTTGTGTAGATCCTTCTCTAAGAAAGACCTAATGAAGCAAAAATCTCAATAGAATCGTTTCCCACATTCAGTGACCCAACAGAACTTGGAAGAAGAGTCCTCAGTAGAACAGTATTGTTGATTTGAGATGTTTTCACTCATGCATTTAAGGCCTGTCCTGAGGCAGTAGCACTGTTTTGGGGATTGGAGTCTAACTAGAGAAAATTTTCTAACACAGGTTTCTAACCCCTCCCCATCCCACCCCTCTATCTCTCTGTCTTCCTGTCTGCTTCTTTCTTGCCTCATCTTGGCTACCACGAGGTAACTAACTTTGTTCAGCTATGAGACTGTTCACAAGCTAGAAAATCTGGACCAACTGATCATGGAATGAAATTTCTGAAATATTTAATGAAAATAAACCCTCTCTGCTTTAATTGAGTATCCTTGGATCACTGTAACAAATAAATAAACAACAAGACAAAACCAGAATAGACAAGAAGATTCCTGTTGGTCATGTTGAAAAATAATTGATGATATCTGAGATAATGTATCCACAGAAGGATAAGTAGTGCCCCAAAAATATATATTGAAAATATTTTATCATGAGTAAGTGCATAACAGAAAAAGAGACAATTAGGGATACATCAATACAAAATTTCCTGTGAGAATTAAATCAGCAAATTTGAGGTATTTAATGAGAGAAAAAAATAAATGTGCCTCAGAATTAATTTTATAACCTTTTGTTCACTTGCCACAAATTTAGACACACACACATCAATTGAAGAAAAAGAAGACAGAGGCTGTGAATTTGAGAAAAAACAGGTGGTAGGGTTGGGAGTGAGGTGTAGAGTAGGAAGTACAGGGAGGAAACAGGAAGTGGAAATGGTGTAATTGTGTTTCATTTCTAAAAAAATAAAAATAAAAAGAGTAGTATCCTAGCATAACAAAATCAAATGTACAAAGGCACATGATTCCATGCTTCATTTTTCTTACTCATGTTTCTTTTTTTCTTTCTTGTTTTATTACTGTTTTATATGTTTTTGAGAGAGGAAGAGAGGGAGACACAGAGAAACAGAAACTGAGAACATGAAATTTGAGATGGGAATGATCTAGGAAGAGTGGGGAAAGGTAAAGAATATGATAAAAAATATTGTATGTAAACATTTTTAAGACAAAGGGGACAAAAATAGCATAGCATATACCATGCCATATTTAAAAAGCACATATAGAAAATATTTACCATATTCATTTTAATTTGAAATATAGTAAAATATTTTTACAAACACGTTAAACCGCAGTCAACCTGAGGGGGTTGATTAACAAATGCTGTGGAGGTTGTGGGGGAAAGGGAACCTTCATTTACTGGTAATGGTAAACTCTTTTTTTTCTTTACCTTTTTTAAAATTTTATTTTTCCATTCAATTATTTACACTTCCTTCCCTCCTCCCAATCCCCTCCTGCACTCCCTTATCCCCTCCTCCCTCTCCTACCCTGCTTGAGAAAGGGCAGGGAATCCTGCCCTGTGAGAAGTCCAAGGCCCTCCCCCCATACATCCAGGTCTATATGTGCATCCGTATAGACTAGGGTCCCAAAAAGCCAGAACATGCAGTAAAAACAAGCCCCAGTGCCTTTATCAATGGCTTTTCAGTCAGCCCCCATTGTCAGTCATTATCAGAGAGTCCGGTTTGATTACATGCTCATTCAGACCCGGTCCAGCTGGATTTGGTGAGCTCCTATTAGAAAAGACACACTGCCTCAGTGGGTGGACCAACCCCTCGCGGTCCTGACTTCCATGCTTGTCTTCTCCCTCCTTCTGCCTTTCAACTGGACCTTGGGAACCCAGTCCATTGCTCTGATGAGGGTCTCTGTCTCTATCTCCATCTGTTGCCGGACAAGGATTCTATGGTGATATTCGAGATAATCATCAGCATGATAGTCGGGCAAGGACAGTTCAGGCACCCTCTCCTCTGCTGTCCAAGGACCTAGCTGGAGACATTCCCGTGGACACCTGGTAGCGGTTTCTCAGGAAATTCGGAATCAACCTACCTCAGGATCCAGCAATACCACTCTTGGGAATATACCCAAGAGATGCCCTATCATACTACAAAAGCATTTGTTCAACTATGTTCATAGCAGCATTATTTGTAATAGCCATAACCTGGAAACAACCTAGATGCCCCTCAATGGAAGAATGGATAAAGAAAATGTGGAATATATACACATTAGAGTACTACTCAGCAGTTAAAAACAATGACATCTTGAATTTTGCATGTAAATAGATAGAAATAGAAAACATTATTCTGAGTGAGATAACCCAGACCCAAAAAGATAAATATGGTATGTACTCTCTAATTTGTGGACTTTAGCCATAAGCCAAGGTCATTAAGCCTATAGTTCACAAGTCCAGAGAAGCCAAATAACAAGGTGAACCCAAAGAAAAACATATATACATCCTCCTGGAAATTGAAAGCAAACAAGATTGCAGGGCAAAAGTTGTGAGCAAGGGAGGGGGCAGGGATGGGGGTGAGATTGGGGGAAAGGGGAGATGGGGAGAGGGAAGGGAAAAAGAAAGGGCTAGCAACAGCTTGGGGGAGTGAGAGGGTAGAGATGGAGGAAGGGCAGATATAGGAGCAGGGAAGAAGATACCAACATTAAGGGATCCATTTTAGGGTTGGCAAGGGGCTTGTCTCTAGAGGTAAACTCTTTCAGTCACTACAGAAATAAGTATGAAAAAAAGTCTCAAAAGGCTAAATATAGATTCACCATGTGACAGAACTCTGTTATTCTGTGCACATGTCAAAAGAACTTGATGTACGATTACATAGATTCTTGCTCAACATTGTCAATTACCTTGTTATTCAGAATACATAGGGAATGAAATCCTTCCATGTGTACTTCAACTGAGGAATTAGTAAGAAAAACATGTTTACATATATGCAAAGGAATTCTATTCAGCCACAAAGAAAAATTGAATCTTGGAATATGTAGGTTCGTTGAGGTAACTGTTCCCTTTGATATTTTAAAGTATTTATTTTGTATTCACACATGCATTTAATGTGTTCATATTAAAGCCAACCCCAATTCCTCTCCTGTCTCACTTAGCATTATTACCAGTCAACTTTATGTTTTCTCTTGTCATAAAGTTAAAATAACAAGACAACCACAACAAAAAAACTGCTGAGCTTATTTAGTGTCGACTGTATGTAAACATGTGTGAAAACATATTCTGAGCACAGGCACCCTCTCAAGAATTGTATCTCCAATGAAAACTGAAAATCTGTCATTAAGTCACTGGCTGTCACTAGCACCATACCTACTGATGGAGCATTCTGACCTTTCACTTATCCTTGTTAAGATTCTGATTGCTTTCGTCTTGCACAGGTTTTAGACACACAGTCAAAGTCAATGCTTTTGTGTGTGCAAAAGCACAGTCATAACTGGCCAATACTCTATGTTCATGAATGTTCTATAAATGCCTTCCTGGCATTTATAATATTTTTCGTCCCTTGTCTGCATTATCATTGATCACTGAGGACAGAGGTGATGTGGATATTCAATTTAGAGAGCAGCGGTTCACTCTCTCTTATTCTCTGCACATTGGGCAGTTGTGTGTTTTTGTATCAGTTGTCATCTCTTGTAAAAGGATGTTTCCTTGATGAATCTTAAGATATGCATTTTAGTCATAATGTATGTTTTATTTTATAGCTTCATATTTAATTTTTTTGTATTTGATATTTTAATATGGGCCCATAATCTCATCATTCTCCCTTTCCTTTCTACTCTGCACATCCTAACATATATCCCTCCTTGCTTGTTTTCAAATATAAGAACTGTTTTGCGTATCGTTGTTACATGAATGCACACACGTATATAAATATACATTTATGATTCTAAGTATAGCTTCTTCAATCTATCTAATATTATTCATACATATATTCTTCAATGATATTTGGAATTGAACAACCAATTTATGTGTTCTTCTGTGGAAAAAAATCTATTTCTCTTGCCCTCGGCATTCAGTAATTTTCTGTAGTTCTTCGTGTAGGGTTGAGGTATATTAATAAGAGGAGAACATGTCTGGTACATGAAGTACCATTTACTTTTTTTTCTCTTTTCATGCATATGCGTCTAGGGGCCATGTGTGTGTTTTATATGTGTACATATATTTGAGAGCACATACATGTTTGTAAGTGTGTGTACACACAGAGCCTCAAAGTTGATGTCAGTAATATTCCATGATTTCTTCTCCATTTTATTCACTAAGAAGCAGAGTTCACTGACTTTGCAACCCAGTTTGTTTTGTAAATATTTTCTAGTACTCAGAAATTTAATATCATCAGTTCTTTTTTTTTTCCATTTTCATCCGGGAACACCTTTGCAAGGTGGTTAGTTTTAACACATTTGCTTTCAACAGTGGAAGGGTTCGGTCGTTAATATGAAGTCTAAGGCTCCAGGTTATATCAACTGTGAGTGTTTCTAATTGAGTGCTAAAAGGAATGGCAAGAGGTTTGACATTTTAATGGAGCTACTTTCTAGGGCTTGGGAGTGGCTGATCTATAATGCTGTGAAGGGCAATACATGATGAACGCTTAGACACTTTTTCACAGCTGTCATTTTCCCTGATTCAAATGTGTAGGATCTGTCATATAAAGCTGAAAAGTACATCCAAATAACAAACATTCAAAGGTTAAAACTGAATTGTGATTAATATGATTTAGAAAAAGCTAAGTAAAAGTACATGTAATAAATTATTAACTATAAAATAAGGTAAACTAAGTTCTGACTATGAAAGAGTCTATGATTATAAAATTAATGGGAATTAACATAAATTTGATCATTAATAAATTGGCATGCTTTTTGTTTTATTTTTATATAATTCTTTCAAAGAATATTACCTAAGAATCTACCGAATTTTTTTCCTGCACTAGATATAAAAGGGGAAGACAGCTTCATCAAAAAGAATTTATGCATAAGGTGAGATCAAATGAATGCATAAGGCAACTTTATGCTTCAAAGCCAATGTAAAGATTTGGAAAATGCAGCAACAGGCTTAACACAGATAAAAACTTATTCTTGATCATTTTAAATAATTTACATAGGACAACCCATTAGAGGGCAGGTCTATCATGAGGCGGCCATTAGACAGTTTGTATAACACATAATTTACAAAAATAATGTAAGACCCTTATAAATAAAGTAGAAGGAAACAGTGTAACTATCTTATGAACAGCACAGCAAAAGGAACAGCAGCAATTTAAGGGAATAACTTAGAATAAATGACTCTAGAGTTAGTATTAAGGCAACGTTCCCATAGCACCCAAATATAAGCAGACACACACACACACACACACACACACACACACACACACACACACCCATACACCCACCCATCCACACACCCACCCACCCACGTACCAACACACACACACTCACAGACATGCACACTAACACGGAAATCTAAGTTACTTGAGTACATTTTTGATACACCTGACAAAGAAATAACTCTTAAGAACAAAGATGTGCTTTTATAAATTTTAAAGCACTTTAGTTTGGGGTAACTTCAAATAATAATATAATTGAAAATATTGCTATATTTCAGTTTTTTCCAAAACATAAGCACCGTAGAGATTATTGGAAATATGATGATAAATTATAGTTGTCACACAACATGTATTACACTGTATGCCACACTCTGTACTTGAGATAAGACTTTATTATCCCTGATATCAACCTGGTATCAAACAAAATAATAAACCTGCTTCTGTGGATGATTCCCCTTCCCGATCCCTGGAATATATTGAGTTGGGGATTAAAACAAATCTGCAGTATTTCTGCTACTATTTTTGAAATGGCTTACCTCTCATCACCATAAGTGGATTTTCTACTGCATAGCTCGCTAGGCAGCAAGGTGGGATAAAAGAACGCGGAAGAGGACAGACTGAAGCGTAAGTAACCTGAGATGATATTACAATGCATGTATGGCAGACATAACAAGATTGCTTTTCTTCTTTAGGCATTGGTTTACATCCATATAAAACAGGGATGACAAAATACCCTTCAAAAGTTATTTGTAAATATCAACCAAATGTCTCTAAAGTACTTTACATAATTTTTGAGACCTAGAAATTGGATAATACTTAGTAACTAATTGTATATTAGAGATCTCAAATGTTACCGTGGGTTTTTTTTTTTTAAAAAAACAATTTTGCTATGACAATCAATTTGTATTAGATGACAGAAAAATGTCAACATCTTCTCCATTGAAATAAACCATGAGGAGAAATGATTTAGAAGTCGCATTCAGATTCTATTATATTATTAGCTATTGAATAATGTCTGATTTCATTGATTTCATTTGTTTCTTTCAAGTGTCTAAAACAGTGTCTAACAAATGTTAAAAACAATCAGTGTCTTATAGATGTGTGTTTGAAAGTGAGAAGGAAAGTTTTCAAAGCATATTCTATCAGCCAAAGCCAATGAGAGCACACCTAGTTATGTAACTGTAATATAGTTCAATGAAAAACGATTCTGAGATTCAAGGCTGAACTAGCCTTGAACTGACTGTGATAGCTTACAGTGCATTATGAAATGAGATCAGTAGGTGAACCTGCTGAGTTCGCAAATGAACTCAGACCCAAGCTAGTGATTATACATGATGAGCTACTGCTGCTGTTTCTCACCTGACTAAAGATGAAACCAACAAATTATACTAATATTCAAAGTATATGGTTTGCCATTAATATGGATAATAGAATATTGTTTAAAATAATACAAAGATATTTATTGAAAAAATAAATGAAAAAATAGTTGCATCATGTCCTCTCATCCTTGCCTTTCCTTCCATTCCTCCACTGCTTCTTCAGTTTCTATCAAAGTGATGTTCTATTTTTGAATATAATGTTATTTATACATGAATTCCATATGCTGATTACATTTAAAATATATATAAAATAGCAATAAAATTATTAATTTGGAATTAGTGAAAGCATATGATTTCATAACTTTACCTAACATAATGAAATTAACTTCCAACTCTTTTTATATAAAATTAATGTCATCTTTTTGGATTAATATAGTCTATTGTATACATAAAGTATTTCTTTCTTATTTGTTGATAGACACCTAGTTTGGTTATGTATCATGGCTCTTGCTTGTAATTCAGCTATAAATAAATGTATAAAGTTTCACTTGCCAAAAGCATGAGGAAATAAAAACATATGACTTAAACTCTGTTAGGAAAAAAAAGTAAATACAATGCATTGTCAGTAATAGAGAAAAAGTTAAGAAAAAGGAGCGCAGGTGTTCTTTTTGTTTCCTTTCATGTTTTATTGCGTATGGATGTGTGCATGTTTTATATGAGTGTTTATTTTCATGTGTGAATTAGGCATGTATATCTAAGAGGTCCATGGTGTGTACATATAGTGGGGCCTGACTTTGATATTTGGTATCCTCCTCAGTCTCTGCTCATTTATTAAAACAGTGTCTCTCAGTGGATCTGTATACAGCCTGCTCTGGTTAGCATATCCAGCCAGCTTGCTGCAAAAATCCTTCTCATCCCTGTTTATAGAGTGCTCAAATTAGAGCAAACTACCACATTTGCCTTGCTTTAATGTGGGTCCCATGCATGAAGACCTCAATCTTCATGATAACACAATAAATCTTTCAACCTCTGAGTCATCTCCCCAAAGCCCATAAGATGGATTTCTGCATGTCAGAAAGTATAACTCCAGACAAAAGACTGTTAATACCTTGATCTTCCAAACCTTAGCCTTATATGATGGTATGTATTGTTGTGAAGACATATAGCATGTGACATTTGCTACTTTATACTGAGGAACCAATTTAACTCTGGTTGTTTTATATTCAAGGAAACTCAATCGTCTCCGAAAACAGTGGGCGTTGAGTCTGTGAGCAGTTTCCTATTCAAGACTTTTTCCTTGATGCAGCCTGCTTTCACTTCCCTGAACTGCTGACTCCACTCTCTGAGGGTTTGCAGCATTGTGCCGATGTCAATTCTCTTTTACTGAATCTATAAACCCAATGTATTTCCAAGCTAAATTCAAATAATAACTTTCTGGAATAAGCAGTCATTTAAGAGTGTATTTTTCAAAGTAATAGATTTTTATTTTCAAATATCATAGTATGTGTTGTAAGGGCACTGAAGGTTTTGTGTTCTGTCATCATGTATCAAAGATCTCTGGTGCTTTGTCTGGACTGATGCAGCCATGACGTGTCTGTTTTACACACTCTGATGTGTATTATCATTATGTAGTACTAAATAATTTGTTAGCCATAAAAATCTGTGTCATTTTGCCTGGAGAAAGAAATACTTAGCTGAAACTGCCACATGAATCAGGATGAAAGGTTACTTTTCAGATGTTTATTTCTTTGGTCACAGTTGCTTTCAGCTATTGGTTTAACAAATTTATTCATTACTAAGCTATTGCATGTTAATATTTGATTGATCATCCTGACTCCTCTTTATTTTTCATAATGGTATTAATAAGGGATCTTATTAATAAAAGGCTGACTCTGTAACCTTTAGTTTTAATATTGTATCTAGTTGACTGTATAGTATAAGAAGCCTGTATCTTCATAAGCATGAAATTAGTTATGATATCACAAAGTGTTTGAGGCAATGACCATATTATCAATGTTACCCAATGATTTATACAGCAGGTATGAAGTGTACTGTCTTCAGGTCTTTCTTTGCATTGTTCATTTTACAGAGAGTAGCTTTAGAGAAAGCTTTGTTAATTCATTCCTGTCTAGGTTTTCTTCAATGGCAGTAACTGACTGTATTGTATTGTATTGTATTAATACAACAATAATAATCAATTATTGTATTGATTGAATAAAAAAGAATTTGGTGATTTCTACTTACTTTACCTACCAGAGTCTTGTTTTCACTCTGGTCTTTCTCTCTAGCTGGTTCTAGTTGAAAAAATGACCTGCCACTTAGACTTTAGAAGCATATGCTTAAAATTAGTACCAATACATTAAAACATAAAATTAGAAGTACACTGGAAAGAATTTAAAGTAATTCTTTCATTTTTAGGAAAATAAAGAATAAAGTAAATAATTTAAATTAAAAATTAAAGTTTCCTCAGGAACTTATCTGTGAACTCAACCAGATGGTAATACACTTACATCTTAGTATAGTGATATTTTATGTATGTTTTAATAAATAAGCTTGCCTAAAGATCAGAAGGGCAAATCTATACCACTAGGGGTCAGGCAGTGATGGGACACACCTTTAATTCCAGGATTTGGAAGACAAAGGCAGAAGGATCCCTGTGAGTACAAAGTCACCCTAGCCTATACAAGATCAAAGCAGAAACATCCGGGTGCTGGCACCTCACACCTTTAATCCCAGTACTAGGAAAGTCATACATCATTAATCCCATCAGTAGAAAAATATACAATGGGAGGAGAGAAAGAGGCTCTATTTAGTCTGCTTATTCTGGGATAATCCCGCCTTAGAAGAGGTAAGACTTCTCTACTAGCTTTACTGCTTTGCTTTTCTGGTTTTTAGGTTGAACCCCAATATCTGTCTCTGAGTTTTTATTATCCAAGATAAATTTGGGATCCAACATGAAGCTTGAACCCACAACCTTGAGGTTAAGAGACTCATGCTCTACTGACTGAGCTAGCTGCGATAGCTACATGTAATTCCTTCATTTGTAGGTAATAAAGAATTGAGTAAATATTTTAAATTAAAAATTCAAGTTCCCTGGAGCATATATAGTTATCTGTGAACTCAACTAGAAAGAAATATACTTCTACATTTATTACAAGATATTTGATAACACCATGAATTACCAGACAGTGTTAATAAAATCAACCATTGATCGTGGGCAGAGCTGGCAACCAGTTGAAATGAATTAGCTATAAAAAGTACAAAAGATCCCGGAAGACAGAGGGACACACAGGAAGGAGTAGTAATATTTTAGCTTCACTTTTCTTCTTGAATGTTGTGTCATTAAGATTGGCTTTACATTTGTTAATAGAAAGTCTTGTAAAACTCAAGTACAGTTATGTTTATTAAATGACGCTGAGTTACTTAGAGACTTAGAGATATACAAATGTATTTTCTTTATTCTCGGAAGTGCCCTTAGCCTTTCTACATCTAATAACACTGAATATATTCTATGTTTTGTGAAGATTGACCACTCTCCATAATTTCACATAACATATTTTTTAGGCTTCTTGGTTTATTTTAGTAAAATCTAGAAATCCACAAAACAGTCATGAATCTAAGCACAGGGAAAATAATGGAAGAAGTACAGAAAGACTTTGTGAGTTTTCCGTGAGATTGTGTCACCTGGTGAAGTCAGAAACTACACCCATAAAATCTCAGCAATGTGACTGTTGACACATGAGCAGAACAAGAATGACACCATGATATGTCAAAGAGGACAGAGAAAGCACAAAGACTAAACCTGTACAAGTACAGAAAACTAAGTAATGCTGAGAGAAGTCGAAATAGTCTTCTTGTTCATTCCTGGCTATCTAGATCACAAAATAAGCACCAAGAAATTTTATTATTTGTAATAATTAGAAGCAGTAAATTATAGATAACATAATATAGAGTCAGATATAAGATTTGAAAATTATGTATGTTTGATGCTGGAAAATATTTACTTAGATATTTCAGGTGAGCCAATTTGTATCTGTAGATAAGTTGAATTATATATGCGTATGTATATAGCTATTTACATATATATTGAAGTCATAAAGTAACACAATTCAATTGATTTCTTTTATTTTAGATAATGACTTTAATGTAGTACATGAGATAGAAAACACGACACACTTTTTCTTGTATGGTCTAAGGAATGTTATAAATAGAGTATTAAGAGAAATTTGTGATTTAGAATTATTTATCATTTTTGAACTGTATATAATTCAATCAATTTAATTTCACACATAAAGATACCATGGCTGCCATGAAATGTATCACAATCTGGACAACTTAAATATGAATAATCATATTCATATTTGCAATTGTTACAAATGTGAAATTAAATTTTCTCTGGGATTTACTCCTATAAATAATAAGAGAAAAGTTACTATTCCTAGCTTCTGAGACTGCTTACAATCATTTTTCTTAGTTTGGTTGTGTAACTATGAACTGCCCCATTCCTCTGTTTGCATATCACATGAACTTCCACTGTATCATTATGTTCTTTCAGAGGAAGACACAATCGACTATGACTTTATTTTAAGTTGGTTACATCTGCAAAGAACAGACAAAGATGATGTTATATACAAAATCTACACATTGGAAATTCCTTTTTGTGAGCATAAATCAATTCTAAATGTTATAAAAAACTAGACAACAAATTAATCTATCAAATAATAAGAAAAATATAATTTTGGAAATGTGGGTGTTGAGAGTGAATTGAAGAGGTGTTGCTTAAGTTTTATATCTTTTGAGGTACTATCTTAATTTTGTTTCCCTGGTCATTCATAAATAGTTTTAAATTTGCCTAAATCTTGTTCTAGAGAAAACAATTATCCATTTTAATCATTCCTAAATTCATTGAAAATTTGCTAATTAAAAAGGAAATTTTGTAAGAGAATCAAGTATAGTTTATTCATGTAAGCTTCTCTCATCCCTAAGCCTCGGTAACATAAGAAAGGCATAAAGAAATAGCAGATCTCTATCTTTATGTGAAATTTGAGGAATACCACTAGCTGAAGGGAGTATAATCACAGGGCCACAAGTAAAGGTGATTTTAACAAGGCCTGTTTGCTCAAATTCTTCTTTACAAACACTAGCCTTCATGATTAAAAGTGTTTCTTCAGTTTTGATGTATGGAGGGCACAACTCCAATTGGATACCAGAGCCCACATCTATATGGAGGGTCAGGGAGATTTCCCCAGCTTATCCATATAACGGAGATGGTTCTGAGACAGAGAGTTCTGGCTTTTAATCTTTTCTTGAACACAAAGATGGCAATCTGGATGGCACATGCTAAACCTGCATTAGTATTTGCCCTTTTCTTCTAGGTTCATGACACCTGGGAAAATCCATATGGCATTTGCCCCTCTTCTTTTATAGTTTGAAATTTCATATTATTTGGAACTGTTTATTTGACAGCTAATATGCGGTTTGTAACTGGCATCTACAATATTTGACCTTACATTTTCAAACTAAAATCAAGTCCCTGGTGTGTCTACAGAAATTGGAAGAGTCTCCATGACTGTGGTATTAATTGGCCTAAGTCAAACTTCTGTCCACCAACAAAACTGCATGAGTTTGATTGCACTGACCTCATGGGGGTTTAATAAGCTCTCCTTACATTTTAGTCATGAACATGTCATAAACAATTAGCTGCCATCAAATTCTTTGAAGCTCATACAATTTGAAGTCCCAGTTTGATTGTCAATTAAAGCAATTATTACTATTCTATGTTTGAAGCTTACCTCCTGCCAGTGTATTGGACTCCCCAGGTGCCCTTTCTTATTGAAACTCAGCAAACCTTTTTCATGGCTGAATCATTTATGACTTCCATAAATGAAAGTGAGGAAAAAGAAAAGCCTCTTCAAAGATGTTTTATCTATCACCTACATTGTAATTACTGATTTGAAAATATAAAACTTCATTGGGAAATCACTGATTTCCGATTTCATAATATTTTAGAGCTTCTCTTGCTGTGTGTAGAGGAAAGAGTGTATTTACCTTACAGCTTATAAATTCATCTCTGAAAGAAGCAAAGTCAGGAACTTACGGCAGGGACTTGGAACAACTGTAGGAACGTTGTCCGTGGAGGACTGACTGCCGCCTACTGGCTGATTCCATCGGTCCTATGCCTTTGTCTTTCTTATTGCACCCCAAGCCTGCGTGTGGCAGCACCCTCTCTGATCAATCGCTAATTAGGAAAATGCCTCACAGGACTGTTTTTAGCTCTCCACTTTCTTTTTTGTTGTTGTTGTTCTTTTTTTATATTATGTTGAGAATTAATTTTTCAAGGTCTGTGTTTTTTCAAGGTTTAATGGAGATCTCACTGAATCTGTAGGTTTCTTTTGGTAAGATGGCCATTTTTACTATGTTAATTCTACCAATCAATGAGCATGGGACATCTTTCCATCTTCTATATTTTATTCAATTTCTTTCTTCAAAGATTGGATGCCCTTGTCATATGGGTCTTCCATTTGCATGACTAAAGTCACACCAAGGTCTTTTATACTGTTGAGGCTGCTATAAAGGCCGTTGATCTTCAGACTTTTTTTTCAGTCTGTTTAATGTTTGTATATAGGAGGACTACTCATTTTTTGCGGGGAGGGGTTAATCTTGGATCCAGCCACTTGATTAAAGGTGGTTTATCAGTTATAGGAGTTCCCTGATAGAGTTTCTGGAGTTTCTTAAATATACTCTCATAGCAACTAAAAATAATGTCACATTGACTTCTTTTCCAGTTTTTTTTTTTTATCCTTGATTTCCTTCAGTAATCTTTTTGGTCTAACTAGAACTTCACGTACTATATTGAATTGGTATAAGAGAGTGGCCAACCTTGCCTTATTCCAGATTTTAGTGGAATTATTTAGAATTTCTCCCCATTTAATTTGATGTTACCTTTCAGCATTACATAAATCGCCTTTATTTTGTTTAGGTATGTCCCGTGAATCCCTGATCTCTCCAAGACATTTATCAAGATGAGGTGTTAGATTTTTATCAAAGAATTTTACATGAAATGTTGAGATGATCATGTGTTTTACTTTCTTTCAGTTTGTTTCTATGGTGGACTACGCTGACATATTTTCTTATGTGCCATGTTTTGCTGCCCTTTCCAAATGAAGAAGGAGTGGATTGGGGGTGCGAACAGAAGGGGATAGATAGACTTGTAGGAAAGGAGGGAGGGGAAATAAATAAACTAGGGCCAGGGTGTAAAATAAATAAACAAACAAATACAAAATTTTTTATTTAAAAAAATAAAAAAGGAAAATAACTCACATGCTAGTCAATGTCTTGATCTTGCTAAAGTACATTCTTGAATGTCCCTCTTCTAAAATGATTCTAGCTGCATGAAGTTGGCATAAAATTAGGCAGCACACAGTACTGAGAAATATTATTTTCTATTAAATACAACAACCATCCATATTTTCTTTCATACATTTCCCATTAATAACTTTTGAATACTGTTTGCAAAACTAGAGCATCTAGGCAATATAGCTTGTTAATAGAAATGTAACCTTATACATAATAGTCTAAACAGAATTTAAGCTGAGAAATTTCAAAAAAATACTTAGAAGAAGTCTTTCTATGTTTGTCAATAAGAGGTAACAAACAAAAAGCCTTTCATTCTGTTTTTTTTTTTTTTTTGGTTTAATGCTCATCTTTAATTTGTGTTATTTAATAGTGTTTTCATTAACTCCTCTTCAAAATGTTTATGAGAAATTAATTCATTTTCCAGTTAATGGAAATAATTAGGTATGATTCCTGAAACTGCAAAGATTATATTGACAGTCTTGTGTTTGTTTGTTTGTTTAGCAGCCATATCCTATTAAAGGAAAATTCCATGCACAGCACATTTGCCTACACAGAGGTGGTACTCAAGAAATTTGTTATTTCATAAACTGACTTAAATAAAGAGATGGGGGAACAAAAAGAACAGCGTAGGTAATAAAAAGCTGCATAAAGCAGGCATTGTAATTGTCAGACAAATCATCCATGCAGTGGGAAAAACAGAGGGGTGGCCTTTGTTATGACCAGGCTTGCAGAAAACTTAAGTTCTCTGCTCAGAGTGGGTAGGAAGTTTGCTTGGTCCTTTTCAGAGGAGCGTACTTTAGTGATGAGGTCTCACCCACATGTACTAGAGGGAGCAGAACTTGTGGTTAGGCTATTTGAGGCTCTCCTAATTTTAGCACATATCAAAACAACACATCATATTTCATCTTAATTGTAATTCATACTGCATAATTTGGCCTCTGTGGATGATTATCTTCAAAGAAAAATTGGGAAAATGTGAGAAATGAAGACATTAATCTTCCCATTGAAGGTAATCACTGTCTTTGCAAAATCATTACATTTCCTGAAATGAGATAGAGGCCTCACTCCCAGAGATGAGGAGGGTTTCTGTGGAGAGCAAAAACTCAGTAGATTTTGAGAACACCAGGTAGTTGTTTGTCTCTGTCTTTCAAACTGTCTCTGTTTTAATTCTCATATGTTGCTCATTCATTATTAATATTCTCATTTTCATATAAGGTAACTGAAAATTCAATTAATATAATAATTTTATAGCTTCCACTGATAATTAAAATATTTTTCCTTTCTTCTATTCTAATTTCATTAAAAATGAATCAAAGTGAATTTATGAGATGCTTACTTAAACATTTTCATTGAAATAATAGTTTTAGATATTTTGGCATAGCAAAAATATTCTTAAAACTCCCCATTTAATCATAAGAATTTTTGAAATATATTGTTCCCATATACTCCTATCTTTCATATTGTCCTGAGCTATCTCCTTACTGTTTTCTCGAGGTCTTCTTAGTGTTAAATTAGAGTTTTGTCTGAATAAGCACAGGTAGTCCATGTTGTAAACATTAGCGTATTTCATACAGTGGACAGAATTTAGTATTTATTCATAGCAACTTTTAAACATATATTAGAGTAATTTTGATTAAACAAGAGAACTATCTCTTCACAATATAGCATTTTCTCTAGTATAGAAAAAAAAAACTAACAAGAGTGTTAGGTAGGCATGTAGTGATTCTTTCCATGAGAGCAAATGTTCTTTAGAAGATTAACTAATTTTACATTCTGATTCTCTGTTTTTGGAATTCCTTAATGAAATGCAGGCACTGAGGCACACTGGTAACAGAACCTGAGGTCACACTGTGGGGAGACAAAATGGTTCATGAAAACTCCCTTTCCTGTTAGCTTTCAAATTTATGGCTCCTGTTTTTAAGTAATTTTTACTACATGTATCTATGCATATGCACACAACACACACACACACACACACACACACACACACACACACACACACACATACGCATGTGTTCCTAAATAAGCTTTTTAGCCTATACATCACTCTCTGTTTATGCATGTTTTCAGGGGTGAATGTTTGACACTGAGCAACCAATTAGTGTTTTCTTCCCTGGAAAGGCCACCCTACCCATTGTCAGATTTTCTCAGTTGCTTTTAGTTCTTTGTTTTGTATTGAGACCTCATTTTATTGGTGTAGTTTCCGATATTACTAGGCACCACAGAAAACTCTATTCTTCCTCAACAAAACTTCTCTTTGCAACAGTTGTAGTTCACTAAGGAAAACCACAGTCCAGCAAAATGTTTGGCCTGATAATCTCACCTCCATGATATTGTCAGCTTATAGCCTCACTATGAGGTTGATTTTTAAAATAATAATATCTATTAAATAATAGGATAATTAATATTCTAGCTTTCAGGCAACTTTGACAATATGATTTGTTCTACAGACACCTAAAATAATAAATTGAATTAAAAAACTTACAGAATCTTTGTCTGGAATTGTCTCAATAAAACTTTCAGTAATTGCTACCAGCAGCAACTCTCAAGACTTCTGACAATATTAATCCTATGTCTTCAAATTTGAATAATTATTTTTAAAAATAATTATTGAAATGTAAGTGCTTTTATTTATCCCTTCAAAGTATCTTTTGTTTTAAACCTTACAGTTTTATACCAAGACTGCAAAATTTAATAAATCTGATAACAATAAAGGGTTGCTATTTGAAAGTAAAAAACTCAGATAAGAATAATCAGAGGAAAAGACATATTCATGGAAGTGAACATTCAAATGCTGATAACCAGAGATCAGGAAAAGTTGTTTCCTGGGGGTTTAGAATTAGTGGGTAGGAATATGTTGGTCATGGTGCGCAAGGCTGTAGAAAGGTGGAATTGGCTATAAACCTATTGCTTTGTGTAGTGAAAATAGTTAATGATAATCCATTGCATATTCTAAAATTGCAATGATAATATGTTTACGGTTTTCCACTAGGAAATCAAATAAATGAGGCAATGGGTATATTAATTAACTTTACTTCATTACTTGTCATTCTATAAAAATACAAAATTTAATTTATTCTATGCATATACATTGCATACATCCCCTTGTGAAATATTCATTGCTGATAAGTTTTGGAAGAGGGTCAGTCATTTTCATCACACATGTATATGTATGCATATATGTGTATATCTATATATAAACACACATATATACCTATACAAAAACATGAAAATGCATATACACGTATATGTATACATATCATGTATGCATATAAACATACATATGTGTGTGTATATGTATCCCAGGCTCCAAAGTGTAAATCTAAATATAGAGTTACATAGTGATAATTATTAAAATCCATGTGTTTCAAAATAAAACAAAGCATAGCAAGAAAAACAAAGTTATGGTTGTGGGAATGGGATTAGTAGGATTGAAGGTATGGAATATTTGTATAGCAGGAAGATTAGATAATGGGTCTGCAATAATTAGAATATACTTTACACAAGTATGAAATTTTCAGATAACAAATCCAACTAATAAACATTCCTTTATAATATCTTCCATTAAAATTATATAAACAAAATAACATCTGTATTTATATATGTTCATATGGGTTATAACTGAATTACAGTGTATTTAAAAGCTGAAATACAGTAGTTGTCCCATATTTCCTATTTGCTCCATGACAAATTATGCTCTTGATACTTACTATCTAAAACAATAAAAGCCCTAGGAGAAGAATACAGCAGTATTCTCATGAGAATTTGCTTTAATTCATGATTAACAAAAAAATAAAAATTTAACTATCAATTCTAAATAATGTAAAAAATCCATGAAGTATATGTATTATGATCTATATTTTCTCTAAATGAAAGTTGAGATAGACTATACAATTAGAATTACATGGCCTGTACAGCAGTGGTTGTGCACACCTTTAACCCCAGCATTTGGGAGAGAGAGGCAGGAAATTCTCTGCACATTCTAGCCCAGCTTCTTGTTCAGAGTGAATATCAGGACATCGAAAGCTGCATAGGGAAACCTTGTATGAAACAAAAAAATTCCAGGGTTTCACCTAAAATTTTCACATCAAGACAATAAGTATAAAAGTAAATTTCAGACATTCAATGAAAATTTAATTATTTATCTGCTTATATTAAAAGTAGACAATTGGTCTGTTAATACACTTAGAGCATATAGAACAACAACTTTTATAAATACTAAACTCTGAAAATTGGAAGAAAAATATTGGTTAGAACTGAGTTCAAACAACCTAAATGCTCCCAATCAAAGAGGAGTAAGGAAAATGTGATACATTTAAACAATGGAGTGCTACACAGCAAACAAAGAAAATAATGACACCTTGAAGTTTTCAGGCAAATGTATAGTCTAGAAAACATATTTCATGAGGCAACCCAGACGCAGAAAGAAAAATATAATCTTTACTTATTCATTAGTGGCTTTCAGACATAAAGCAAAGAAAAACGAGCATACATTTCACAATCCTAGAGAACCAAGATAACAAAGAGGACCCTAAGATAGACATACATGGATCTAATATACTTGGGAAGTAGAAGAAGACAAGATCTCCTGAGTAAATTGTGAGCTTAGGGATCATAGGGGAGAGCTTGGGGGAATGGGATGGTTGAGATAGAGGAAGGATGGATATAGGAGCAGGGAAAAAGATACCTTAATTAAGGGAGCCATTTTAGGGTTGGCAAGAGACTTGGCTCTAGAGCGGATCTCAGGTATCCAAGGGGATGTCCCCAGCTAGGTCCTTGGGCAGCAGAGGAGAGGGTTCCTGAACTGGCCTTGTCCCATAACCACACTGATGGCAATCATGAATTTTTATTCTTTAATTGAATCCATATATATATACTTTTGAAGTCCAGTAAATTATTTTAGCACAGTCATATTTGGAGGACTATATCAGTTGGTCTCCCATTTACATTAAAGAGAACAATCATAATAAATAAATAAATAAACAAATAAATATGTTAGAAAACACATCTATAAGAATGATTAATCAGTTTACTCCATTTTTTATGCCTGTTGAGGTTTGCTTAATTACCAAGTTTTTGTTCAGTTTTAGAGATGGTTCCATGAGGTACAGTGAAGAAATTGTATCCTCTTGTGTTTCAGTGGAATATTCTGTAAATTTCTATTAAGCTTATTTGAATTGTAACATCAGCAAGTTCTCTCCCTTCTCTGTTAAGTTTCTGTCTGGTTGACTTGTTCATTGCAGAGAGTGGGGTGTTGAGCTCTCATATTATTAATGTGTGGGTTTTGATGTGTGGTTTGAGCTTTAGTAATGTTTCTTTTACATAAGTGGGTGCTTTTTTATGTGGGGCATAGATTCAGACTTCATCGTGATGGGTTGTTACTATGATGAGTATAAAGTGTCCTTCTCCATCTCTTCTGATGGATTTTCATTTAAAGTCTATGGTGTTAGATTTTAGGATAGTTACACCTGCTTCTTATCTTAGTTCCATTTGATTGGAAGAACTTTTTCCAGCCCTTTACCCTGAGGTAATATCTGTCTTACAGGGTCATTTGTTCAATGGGGGGAAAATAGACATCTTGAAATTCGTGTGCAAATGCATAGAACTAGAAAAGAAAACATCCCGAATGACGCAACTCAGACCCAGAAAGAACAAGGTATGTACTCACTCATAATTCGATGCTAGCTATAAAGCAAAGGATAACAAACCTATAGTCCACGCCCCCAGAGAAGCTAAGAAACAAAGTGAACCCTAAGATAAACATACATAGATCCACCTGTGAAGGGGAACCAGATAAGACTGTCTGACAAAATTGAAAGTATGGGGGTGGAGGGACAAGGGAGGGCATAAGGGGAGGTGGAAGGGAGAAGGAAATGGGGGAGGAGAACTTGAGGAAATGGGATAGTCGAGATGGAGGAAGAACAGAGATGACAGCAAGGAAAGAGATATTTTGATTGAGTGAGCCATTAGGGAGCATTAAGAAACCTGGCACTAAAGAAATTCCCAGGAATTCACAAGTATAACCACAGCTAAGACCCTAAGCAATAGAGCAGAGGGTGTCTGAATGGGCCTTGCCCTGTAGTCAAATTGATGAATTTCTTAAATGTCGTCATAGACCCTTCATTCAGAAACTGATGGAAACAGAAGCAGAAACGAGAAGCAGAAAACTGGACTGAGAACTCAAAGTCCACCTGAAGAGTGAGAATATGAGCAACGTGGTCAAGACCGTGATGGAGACACCACCCGAAACAGTTTACTGGAGTTAATGGGAGCTCTCCAACAACAGATGCACAGGGAAGGAACCAGCATAAGTCCAAATCATTCCCTCTGAATGTGGGTGACAGTTGTATGGTTGGGGCAGACTGTAGGGCCACTGACAGTGGCACCTGGATTTATCCCTACTGATTGTACTGGCTTCTTTGGAACCTATTCTCTCTGGATGGATACCTTACTCAGCCTAGATATAGCAGGGAGGGTCTTGGGCATTCCCCAAATCAATGTGCCTTATCCTCTCTGAGGAGTGAATGAGGGGTATGGTGGGGGAAGGTGGAGGGAATTGGAAGAGGGGAGGGAGTAAGAACTGGAATTGGTATGTTTAATAAAAAAGATTGTTTTCTTTTTTAAAAAAATAAATAAACAAATTATGTAAAAAAAATGACTTACCAGGTAAAAGCAGTTGTCACCGAGTTCTATCCTAAACTGCATGTGGTAGTTGAAGAGGACTAACTATCCCTAATTGTCCTCTGATCTCAGCATGTTCACTATGGCATGTTCATGAACATGCATGAACACACACACACACACACACACACACACACACACCAAAATAAATAAATATAATAGATTTAGAATTTAAAGTTTATTTAAGTTTATTTTTTACTGGCTATTATATTTCTGACAGTGGAAAATCAACTTTCACACTCTAAAATTTTCAAGGTTCAATACTTTATAAATGTCACTATATTTTTTAAAATAACCATTGACCTTTGAAACTAATTACAACACTTAGGAGGCAGAGACAGGTAGAACTCTGTGAGTTTGAGGTAAGCCTAGTCTACAAAGTGAGTGCCAATAAAGGCTCCAAAGCTACACAAAGAAACCCTGAAACTCAATTCCTGAAAAAATTGTACCTTTGAGCAGAAGTGATATGAGGATATTTAACGTGAACGCTATAATGGAGGTTGTAATATTTGCACATGTTTATATCAAGTAGAAACCCATCACATGCTAATTCACAAATCTTACCTCACAGCATCTCCATGCAAATCACCTCAAGACCAACATGTTAAGATTCTGTCCCTTTTTCCTGTCTGCATGGTCAGATGTGTTGGTAAGAGGGTGCACAGTTTAGCAGTCCCCTGTTTCATGTCTTTGTTATGATTCCTCTTCTTTCTAGAGAATAGTAACCCCTACCCAGTTCCTTCCTGTTGATTCCTCTGGTCACTGCTCCCTGCATTCTTTTGTGTGATGATTGCTTACACTTTCAGGAACAATTTCAGCTATCTCATTTAGCAGAGGAACAAAAACATGTTTTTAGAAAAACTTGTACAACTGCTCTACAAATAACTACTTATTTTTCCTTGGCAACACAAAAGAAAGGGTCTAGGATAAATTACCAAGGTTCAAGTTTTTGTTTGCCTCTGTAAAATCTTGGTCAGGATCCTGCAATTCTATTTTTCTCACAATGGTAGAAGATATCGATAATCTGTTGATGAAAACATTGCTTATGTTTGTATATATTTTAAATACTGAGTCAGTTAGTATGCCTAATCCCCAAACTTAATCTAGAATCAAAGGTGTTACGGAATAATAGAGGCTTGTTACTAACATCATAATTACAATGTTTATTATATTTTGTACACAGTATTTAAAAATCTCTTGATTCTAGAAACTACATAAAGCTGGGCTCAGCTAATTGTCCCACTAATGTTATGGGTATTTCACAAAAGATTACTACTCACAGTTTATAGCCAATTGAAAATCTTTATTTTACATGGCTGGACAACACTTAGGTATTCAGGAAGCAAGTGTAGTCTTTGCTCAGTAACTGCACTGGGAGGGTCATGATTTCTTTTATCATTTTTGTTTTGTGACTTAATGTTTCCATTCAGATTTTATTCTTAGGTTCTCAGAATAACTTGAAGTTGCTAGATCTCTCAATTGGATCATCTTCTAATTTGTTTATTAAATTTCATTTATCTACTTTTCATTCATACTCATTTCTTTACATGAAGACCAAGACAGTGCAGAGGTTTTACCATCTTGTACTCTTGCAGAGGCCAATATAAATTAAACTTAAAGTTTCGTCTCCTTGATGAAGAATCCCATGGAAAATCACTCAACTTTTTTTCTGGAATACCAAGGTCAAAATGCCAAATCTAACTTTGCTCTTATTACATTGTCTGCTTATGTAAACCTCTCCCTCAAACTAAGCACTTATTTTAGCTTCTTCTAGTCCTGGCTGTGAATGTGACTCTCATTGATCATAAACAAAACAATGACAACAACAACAACAAAATTCGAATCATTTCTAATCTGTCAATCTCAGTTATTCTCTGACATTATTGATATGACTTCTACAAGATAATCTTTTCCATAATGTAGCCTTTCCTACAGAGAATCAGAGAATTATTATAACCGTGGGAATAGTCTTTGGTTAGATAATACTGTTCTTGAAATCTGATATGAATGAGATTTAGGGGAATGACATCACTTTTGACTTTCCCCTTGTGGTGAAAAGAAACAAGTTAGAGAAACATCATCTTTGAGTGAGAAATAACACCATGCAGAAGGAAGCAGGGAAATCAAGGAAAACAACACATAGTAATTAAGAAAAAGATGCTTGGTTTTTATTATTTCCATGTATAATGTATAAATAAATTGTCAAAAGTCAATACTTATTAGAAAAAAAGCAGCTCCTAAATGCTTATTACACAAGAAATAGTGTAGTTTGATAATAATGCCAATATCTGTTGAAATCTCATAGAGAATTGAGATTGATATTTTAGTCGTTAGGTAAAATAGCATACAAAATGCATGCATGGATGCAGAGTTGTATGCATTGAAAGAACAATGACATGAACCAAGAAGAATAGGACATCATAGTCTTATTACCTCTCTTTTCAGTTTTAACTACCTCTTCTTTGACTAGTTTAAATACTTTATTAGTATAAACATTGGCTTAATTAATCTGAAGAAAATACCATTTTCCATGAAGCAAACAATAAATTCTTCATATGTAGTAGCATTATAAAACTAGTTGTAGTGAATCTTCTATCCCTTAATTATTGTATATTTGTTTCCTTGTATATTTTCATCCTAGTATTTGATCATAGAGTGTAAAAATTGTCAAAATGTATTCTTACTATAAACAGTTACCTAGTATTTTTCAGATACTACTGTATAAAATCTTCCAATTGGTCCCTTTAAATACCTTCATTTTATTTAATAACGTATAAATCGTACAATCAAACTCTTCACTAGAAAGTTAAATAAGGTATTTTTACACAGTCAAACAGGTAAATCTTGAAGCATCAGTTCTACCAGTCGAACACCTGAGTATCTACTCATGGGAGAGATAGAAGCAAGAAAATAAGCACTTGAGCTTAAGACTCTAGGTTTCAAACTCAAACCATAAATGCCACTGTTGCACACAAGATTGTAATCTTCTTCTTTATGTATTTTGTGCTTTCTTCTGTTCTTTAATTTAGGACTTTGATGCTTAGAGAATATGATTTTGTTCTTATTTCTTTAGGCCTCTGTCAATATCATCCAGAAATACTGATAATTCAGGGAGGTAATTTGGTTTGATTAACTATATTGTGCTGGCTACATTTTAGGTCAAGTTGATACAAGCTAAAGTTATTTTAGAAGAGAAAATATCCACTGAGAATTTATCCAACCAGATAGGCTTCTTGGACAAGCCTTTGTTACCTTTTCTTGTTAGATATTTGATGTAGATAGGCCCAACCAACATCTAGGTCATTATTAACTTTAACTAACTATAAAAAAGCTTGCCATGCCTGATAATATTATTTGATTTCTTCTTGTAAAATCTTGGAAAAATTACTCAATTCATCATAAAATATGTGAACGTTAGAAAGGGAGTTGGTTAAGTGAATTTCTTTTCCCATTACATGAATAGAATCATTCTTCTAAATTGCCCTATGTGTAAAAAATTTTAGAAAAGAAAAAAGAAAATAAATGGTACTCATTAAACCACGTTGAGTCACAGTTTATAGATGATGTTGTAGGAGATGGGGGACATAATAATGGGAATTTATAGATGTGGAGAGAAATTGGCTTTGCTCCAATATTACATACACAAGTACCCTTTATGAAGAAGTGCAGCCTGGGTATTAATCAATGAAAAGATTTTGGTAAATTACAAAATAAGAAATACCAGATTTCAGGATGAATCTAGCTAATTCAGCTTAGTAGGAATCCTGCTGCAGCTAAATTAAATTGATTGGATATCACCTGGGAAAAGCTCTAGAGATCTTGGAGAGACAACTTGGGTTTGAACTCAGATGACTGGAATAGAGTTCTTTGCAGATTGACTTAGTGAGGGTTCTTTGCTAGAACTGGAATTTACAACAAAGGGCACAATGGGATTAGGAACAGTTTTTGGTGTCTGACTAAAGTTTAGGAAGGTAAAGCATATTTGTCAGGATGAAGACGTTTCAAATTTATGGAGAATCAAAGCTTCAAGCAGGTTTTATGGTTTAAAAAAAATGGAAACGATTGCCTCCTAATACAATTTAGCATCTCAACAGAGTAGAGTCTCAACTAATTGAAAGAAAGGATAAATTTTCATCTACAAACCCAGGTAGAGGAAGAACTGGAAACATAATGTGTTCTCTTTAGCTTTTTCAATGATTCTGGTGCTTTTGTGCCTCAATCCTGCCACCTGCTGGTGTTTGGAATAGAAAATAGACAAATTAGTATGAAAATTTGGATTCTTAGGTAATTAAGAAACTTTTAGGTTATTCATTTCTTTAGATTTTTACTTTTTGTTTTTGTATTAAATGATTGTTGGAAGGGAGAGGATGACCATAATAGTTCAATATTTAGAAAGGATCTGGGAGAAGTAAAGAAAATTATTGAAAAGATTTAAAACATTTTTAATAAAAACTTCAGCCAAATTAATTGTTTTCTCAAGATTTATGCATTTTTAAAAGCTTATGTGAATTTGCTTATTGTATTAAAATAGGGAATATCAGTAAATATTGTTAAGCTACTTTGATACTTTTCCTTCTACAGGTCCTAAAAGGGTTTTTTTTTTTAATAATCAATGTCTATGACATAAAGTTATACATATAGCAAATCATTTTTATGGATATTTCTAGTAATGAAGACAAGATTAGCTATCAAAACTCTTTGAAAGAATTTCTTCTTTCTGTTTTATCTGATGTGTTTTGCCCCATGCCTTTTATCCTAATTTGGAGCAAGGAATCAGCCGCTGCAGAGTCACGTGAGGAAATGCTATTGTATTTGGAATGTACAGTGATCATACAGAAGTTGGAGCTAAATCTGTACTAAAACAAATTATAGGGAGTCTTAATTATAGTTTGCAAGGAAACATATATGATTATAATTTTGGGGAATTTAAAGAAATTTTTCCACATTTGGGAAGAAAATCTTTGTCTCATGAAAACTGATTCTTCTTTTCAGGAGCACACAGGCAATTATACACTCAGAAACATAAGGGGTACAATACTGATTAAAGACAAATGACATTTTGAAAAGACCACTTATTATTCACAAGGCCTCCCACACCCTTAAATCAAGATAATGTCTCAGAATGACACACGGCACTTTCAAGACAAAAAAAATACTAAAACAACAAGAAATTAACATTATATCATAGATAAAATATTCATTTAGTTTTTAAATGCCAATTATAAGCACTTATTCTGGCTAAATCCAAACCAAGAGAGTGCATAACAGTTATTACTTGAACTAGGGATGGTCGTGGAGTCATTGACTGAACTCATATCCAGACCCTAGTTTTAGTTACACAATAAAAAGAAATTCATTGTCATCAAGGAATTTAGCAGAAAAGAGACACAAAAACGGGTATTTGATTTTTAGTGAGGGCTGTGAGAAGCACTGCAAGCCAAGGAAGGAGGAGAATGTAGGAGTGAAGTGGAGAAGGGAAAACAAAGCTCCAAATGGATAATTGAGATAAAATGGCTGTCCCTAAAGTGATCGGTGAAGAAAAAATTTAAGAAGATATACTTTAAGACTCGTGAAATTCTCAACAAACTCTAAGGAAAGAATAAGTTCATTAGCTCCTGTATCAAATTAGAATAGCTGTAGGACCATAGCATCTTATATACATCTGTTTTCTGTATGCTGATATACACTAATCTACAAGATAAGATGTGAGGGATAGGCTGTAAGATTCTGTAGTATATAAAGTTGTATCTGCATGAATGCACAACGAATTGGTCACTACAATGGGCAATGTGGTGATAATGAGTCCATGATTTGTGCATTATATATGTGCGTGTGTGTCCTTAATATAAAGCTTTCAAATTAAAGTTGCAATTTCAGTTAATCATCTGTATCTGAGGCAAACACATAAAACTATAAAGTAGAGTCAAACAAAGAGAATATTCTAGGATATATGGATAAATAATTATAAATTTTTTTATTTAATGTTTATGTTAGTTTCTGTTGGTGGACATTCACCAATGAACTTCTTGTTATTATGTATTAAACGAAAAAAGGACCACATGAATTTATAGTTGTAACAAGCATACTTAAACAGAGTGAATTTCAGGACACTCCTCCCTGTGTGCTTTTTTCCTTTCTGCCATTTCTTACATGATGTTCCCGGAGTCTTGAAGTGAGGAGAGTGATAGAGACGTCCCATCTATAACTGAGAACTCATAACTACTCATTCTCAGATTTCAACAATTGTGATTCTGTACATTAACCACTAACCACTACAATAAGAAACTTCTCTGTGAAAGGTTGGAAGAACCATGAATCTATAGATATGAATATGTATGTATATATGTATATATAAATGTGTGTGTGTGTATATATGTGTGTGTATATATATATGTGTGTGTGTGTGTCCAATTAGTAGAACAGTATCAATAAGTTTTATCATATTTACTGTTAATTCGCAGCAGCTATAGTTGCCTTCACATGCTAGAGCTGGTTAAATATTTAAGCATGTTGCAAAGATGTCTCCTGACTTAGGAGCTATTGACAGTTGTGGCAAGGAAAAGTCACTTTCCTACAAGGGATGCCTTTTGATAGATTGCAAAGTCACAGTGGGTTATACCACATCCATAACCATGTTTACTATTAATTAGATTCAGGGAGAGATAAGAGCAAAAAGGAGCATGTGAAGTTGGAAGGAAATTTTTTCTGGGGAAGTTATGACATGTTACAGAAGAGCAATGGGAGGATTTGGAACTTCAAGATATATTGTGTATGCAATTTTCAAATAATAAAAAATAGACTATCACAGTAATTGACATGTAAATTATGGTTGGGAAACTAATTTACTTTCTCTTAAACATATATATCTAATAATAATTTAAAAAGCTAATATCATTGTTTTATGTGAGTAATGAAATTGTTTTAGATTTTAATATGTTTTTGTTTCTTGTTTTTATGGCTCATTTGTTTGCATGTAATGACATAAACATAGAATTTCAGACCTTCAAAGGACTACTGAACAACTATGTGCTTGAGACAAAATGTGCTCTCTAATGCTTATGTTCTCTGCACTCATAGTGTATGAAAAGCAGATACTGAAAATTAAAAAATAGTTTGTACTAACAGGGGCTATTATACGTTTTACTATTCATAGAAATGAGAGCATTTGATAAACAATGCATGTGGTGAGTAAATTTCTTGGTTTTTAAGGGGCTAATCTCAGTCTGACATAAAATGAGTTAAATTGGTATCTTGATTAATATCTCATTATTCTCTTGTTCCTTTGCAATTCTGAATATCTTCTCAATATACGAAGCCATTGTGTAAAGATTTTACTTGAAGTCAGAAAAATGTTATTTATTGACTCTAGAAATACATCATTAAATTATAGTAAAGCCTTGATCAATAGATTCTTTCAAATTTCATTTGTAAATTCTTATACATAGAATCATAGAAACCCTACTGAAGGTATGCAGACATAATAATTCAGTGAGTAACTGCAAGGATATTTCATTATGTTTTTCATCACATTAGTACTAATGTAAGTAATGTCACGGTGTGGCATTTAATGCACTGTACAAAGAAATATCCAATTAGAGGAAAATCAATTAAGAGAAAATTATAAAAAGGGAAGAAAAAAGAAAGTCAGGAAACAGTGGAGGGGGGAAATGAGGCTAGAAGGAATGAAAGGAACGAAAAGGAAATAAAGATTTTTCTATAACAAATTTCAAACTTTATTGCAGTGTACATCTAACTATATTAAAACACATTTAAATGAGGGCTAAAGTTTGGGGTTTAAACTTTGATATATATATTTTTAAAACTTTGATTCAAAACAAAAGACTTTTAAAGTATCAAGCAAGGTACTCCCAGTATTTAATTCTTACCTATGAAGTTTGCAAATAATGGTCATTATTAACAGACTTTGTAGATGAGAAAGTTTATGAGCAATTCCTTAACCAAATAATTAAAGTACCATATTAATCCTGGAAGAAAAGGGCATCTATATTCAGAGATAATATTCTCGTGAACTTCTTGACTGCTTAGCTCACTTCATGTAGAATACACTCTGAGCCTACTTACTAAGAAACACCTGACACTCTAATTTTTAGAAACACCACACAAAATAATTACTCTGAGTTTTTGTTTGCTTGCTATTTTTAAGAGTGTTAAGATTAAAATATAGAAATAATGACTATGAAACTATTCTGAATGAATTGAGGCCAGAAAGAAACAACTAAATAGTAGCAATGATTGTTTGTGAGGTCATTCAAAAGAAACAAAAGCCCTAAGTTTTCAACATTATTATTTGGACAATTGACATTTAAATAAGAATGGCAGACCATCAGGTGCTTAGTTATAAATTCTCATTATAGTTCTGTGAATACATTAGAGAAGTAAGTATGTGTATTAATTGTTTAGAGAAAGAATTTGCCCTAAGAGTTTCGGAACAAGGGATTTGTGTATATCTAGGAATTTTTAATGAGAAACAATTGAAGCCTTGGTTAGAACTTCATGGGAATTTTTTGTGTTATTCTTATATCTTTCCTATAAATTTCTCTTTAAACTTAAGCCGTTTAAAATCTTAAAGTCTCCATTTACATCACCATCTACAGACTCAGTGTCTGCAGTAAAAAGGGTTTCATGGTTTCCTTGACCCTTAACGTTTTGCAAGAATCAAGTTCATCTTTATTCAGTGTAGTTGATTAAAAGACAAATAGCATATCTTCCTTTCATGGGACAGTAAATAGATGACTTAATGTCCATTCTTTGAAGAAAATGTTGTATTGCTTAAGTTTTCTATAAAATATTGACCAAACTTCTGAATCTAATGGTGGTGACTTTAGATTCTGAACTCTTTCCTTCTTATGCAACACAATTTTAAATGTGAATACATGACCCAATAAATATGCATGTTTACATTATGTAGTACATACAAAATACACATAAAAAGAAGGAAAACAAAAAGGTGGTTTGAAAGATTATTAAGTGTCAATTTACCATTGCAAAATAAGAAATGGTTTATTTTTAGAAAAGATAACTAATAAGGGCTATATTAATTATTATGAAAATATTAGTTACATCCACATTTGAAATAAACTCAGATCTAATCCTTCCATTCCATGTCGTGTGGTTTCTGTAGTTGAAGATAATTGCCAGGTCAAAACCGAGTTATGTGAAAAGCAGTTTGCTGTGGCTTGAACACTTTTTTGAAATATTAGGTCCATTTCCAAGATCCCATGTCATGTGTTAATTGTGAAGTTCATTTTGCAGATTATAGAGTTTTGTATCTTGAAAGAAATAATAATTTACAGTTATTCTTTCAAAGGGCTAATTAGATTATACCCAACAAGTAATTTTTATTTATATTAGCTTAATATATATTCCTTAGGTATCTTTACCACACTTGCAAAATTTTTCCATATTTTCTAATCAAAATGTAGTAGTTAGTGTGCTTTCTATTCACTTTCCCCATATTCTATCAGCTAAAATTATGTTGCACATCCTAGCAATACATGGATTATTTCAATCACTGTACAATTTGACATACTTTGATTTTTGAGATTTTAGAAATAATTATTCTTAAATACAATTTGTCCAATATGAGTTTTCAGATATCATCTGCATAAATTTTGTTCTAAAATAATTTTTGTACATGATTCATTTTTTTTATCTCAGCAATACAAGTAAGACTTAACCTTCATTTCCTATGACTCAGGTCATATATTGAATTCTCTAGATTTTTTCTGCAATAAAAGGAAGTTAAAAACATTATTGTCAAGTATTTCAAAAACCCACAGTTTGTATATAATGCAGAATACTGATTTTCTACCAAAGAGTCATTCATGGTATTGGAAGGAAAATCAGTCATGATGAGCATAGATAAAATATAAGATCACTGTGTTATACAAACGATAAGGACTATTTTCCCCATTTCTAGATATCTGCTTTTATTTGTTCCTCTAGGGTAAAATCGTATGGAATAGTGCTGGTCAAATTAGAATTAAAATATTTCGAACCATATTCTATTATCCTAAACACTCTTAAAACCATTGTGTTGTCCTCATTTCTAAGTAATATGAATTGATGGATCAAAATACCCTGTCATATTATTGGTTAAGTGCTATTTCTCTTGTTAGATTAGAACTTCTTTTATGGCAATAAAAGAAGCATATTTAAGTATTTTGCCAATTTATTTATTTATTTATAAGATTCTGTTTTTTTGTTTTGTTTTGTTTTGCTTTTTGAGACAAGGTTTCTCCATAGCTTTGAGGTCTGTACCAGAGCTAGCTCTTGTAGACCAGGCTGGCCTCGAACTCCCAGAGATCCACTTGCTTCTGCCTCCCAAGTGCTGGGATTAAAGGTGCAGGATTCTGTTTTGTTCCCTATTATGTGTGGTGTAATTTTCTTTATTTACTTTGTTTTCTATCATAAGTGACCTGAAAATTTTCACTAGAAAAAATTGTACTGTTGATAGACACTTTTGGCATCGTAGCTTGGCATCTTAAAAGAAATCAGTAGCTCTCACATATACTAAAAATAAGTAGTCTGAGAAAGAAATCAGAAAAACAACACATTTCAGAATAGCCTCAAATAATATAAAATATTTTGAGGAATATCTAACCAAGTAAGTTAAGAACTTTTGTGATCAAAATGGCAAGTCTTTGAAGAAGACACAGAAGAAGATGTCATAAGATGGAAATATCTGTCATGGTCATGGATATATAGGCATAATGTAGTAAAATTTTCATCTTACAAAAATAAATCTACAGATCTAAGAAAATCCCCATCAAAATTCCAACGTGAATATTCACATATCATTAAAAGACAATTTTGAACATCATGTGGAAATACATAATATTCAGGATCATTAAAATTTCAGGAAAAAGTATCACTACTGGAAGTCTCACCATACCTGAGTTCAAATTGTACTACAGAACTATGTTAATAAAAAAAATCATTTCATTAGCACACCACACACACACACACACACACACACACACACACACACACACACACACATAAAACCATGTTGACAAAGAAATTCAAATTAAAGAAGACCTAGACATAAATCCGCACACCTATGACAACCTATTTTTGATGAAAAGGACAGAAATATATAGTGAAAAGACAGCATCGTAGTCAATGGTGTTGATAAAACTGGATGTCTGCATGCAGGAGATTCCAATTAGATCCAAACTTATCACCCTGCATAAATATCAGCACGAAAGGAATCAAAGACCTCAACTAAAATATGATACATTTAACTGAATAGAAGATTCACAATTGCCTTGAAACTGTTCACACTAGAAAAGACTTTATGAATAGAATACCATTAGTACAAAAAGTGATGTGTTGGCCAAAGGGACCCCACTGAAATCCCCAAACAGTGCAGACTGTTGGCAGACTGTAGGTTGTTCTCCATAAAGAGTAGACAAGGTGTTTTTGCTGAAGACAATACCTACACAACTCATTCAAGAAAGAGAAGTCAAGCTAGTTTATTCATAGAGCTTTTACTCTTTTGTGGTAGCATTTTTGGGTATAAGAAACTACTCTTCAGACTAGACTCTATTTGCAGGCTTTTCTCTGTCCTGTGTGGTCCCACAACCATTTTTAAAATAATCACTCAGAGGATTATACTAATTATAAATGTTCAGCTGATGACTCAGTCTTATTACTAGCTAGCACTTACATTTAGATTGGCCCATTTCTATTAATCTATGTATTGCCATGTGACCCATGGTTTATCACCATTGCTGGCATGTTGTTCCTTGGGCAACTGCTAGTGTCTTCAAGACTCTGCCCTTCTCCTGTGTCTATGATTGGATTTCAAGCCTGACTTGATCCTGCCTTGCCATTGGCCAAAGTAAATTTATTTATCAACTACTGAGAACAACACATATTTATAGATTACAGAAAGACATCCTATACCAATATACAGCTTAGAACCTGTGACTAGACAGCCCAGGGACCTCACAAAAAACAAATTCTGCTCTTCTACTAAAAGAACATAGCAATAAAATAACCAGTCAACAACTGGCATAATTTGAAGGCCAAGTCAGGGGAGGTGACCCATTCCCAATACAACATGGATGGGTAGGAACTGGAAACTAGTTGGCTCAGACACCTATGGAAAAAAAAAACAAACAAATACACATGACCAAAAAAAGAGAATGAGTGAGATGATTTCTCCTATACTCATAGATGAATTCCTATTCTTAGAGAGGTTTCTCCAGCAGCTGATAGGAGCAAGTGCACAGACCTGTAGCCAGGAATTATACAAAACTTAGGGAACTCCTACAGAACATGAGAGCAAGGAGTATAGGTACCAGAGAGGATGAAGACACAAGGTAGAACACGGCCCAAGAATTAGCTAAGCAAGGCTCATATTGTCTCACAGAGTGAACTGACAACCATAGAACGTGCATGGATATGCAGCCAGCACTCTGTATACATGCTGTGGTTCTTTTAGGTTTGATTTTTTGTGTGACTTATAACAGTGGAAGAGGTGTCTCTGACAATTTTTCCTGAATTTAGGACCCTTTTACTTCTATTGGGTTACTCACCCAGGTTTGTGCCTACTCTTATTACATGCCATATTTGGTTGATAATATTTCTGGGAGCCTCCTCTTTCTGGAAGGGAAATGGAGGAGCCATCGATCTGGGAAAGAGAAAGGAGGTGGGGACAGAGGGCTGGGAGTAGTGGAGGGAGGAGAGACTGTGGTTGGTATGTATTATATGTGAAAATTCCATGAAAAAAATAATTTACAATAGTTATGTTTGTTGTAGTAAGCTAAAAATAAATATGCCATAGGACCTCAAAGTCATAATCAAAAGAATAGTAAACACATTATGAATGTTTAATAGGGGGGAAAAGCCTCCCAAAGAGATTAGAATATTAAGATTTTTTATGGTATCAAATGTAATCTTTCCCCTTTTTGACATCCAGTACAGTGATATCACAGCGACAGGGTTGAGATGATGAGAGAAGAGAATTTTGTCTGTGTTTGAGTTTGCTGTGTGGTTTCTTATTCAGCATAGAAGATCCAGATTATAACTTTCATTGACCCAGTAACAAAATCAAAGCTATTCTCGGGGTGAGTTGGTCTACATTTCAATCAATTTTACAGGAATGGACATCAGCGTCATTCTCAAAATTATGCCTGACTCTCTTCTTAGGGCTTGAGGTAATAAATTTATGAAAATTATAATCAGAACTACCGTTTTGGATCCAAGAGTACATGTGGATTCAGCAAGTCTAAAAGAGATGCATTGTTTTACTCAAGCTGTTTATATGTTCTGAAAGTTTTTGAAGCATCCCTTCTTTGGTTGACGAAGAAGGTCATCCTCCCTTTAAATCCAGATAGATCATAGAAAAGATTTCTTTGTTTAAGATATTTAATTTTTTAATTTAATGGATGGAATTATTTCATGTATTTTCTCAATGTAAAAGGAAATTCTGAACACTGTGTTCAGGTATTATACCTGGAGACAAAGTATTGCTAGCTGAGCTGCAAAATAGTCTAGATGATTGAGGATCTATTGTCATGATTACTTTCTCTTTATTACTATTAATCATTTGGGTTTAGTTTGTGTGATTAGATCAATCTCTGACCTGAAATATGATCCTGAAATATTTGAGAACCTTAAGGAGAACTTTCATTTCCTTTTTTTCTTATCTGATTCAAACAATACTTTTCAGACTTTCAGCATCATTATAGCCAAGCAGTGATAGTTTTATTAATTTATAAATTATTGTGACAAAGATTCCATAAGCAATTTAGGTGAAGTCTGTTTTCAAGAAATATTTCCTTTAAAAATGTTAAGTTATCTTAATATACAAACATTAATTTAAAAAAAACAATACAATGTAATTATGGCTGAGAAAACCATGCTCATATCTTTTCTGAGACAGTATTACTCAGTAGTAGTGCATTGATCTTTAATATAAACTCAAGTCTTAAGAATGTGACAATGAGATACTTTTTCAAATGGAAATAAAAACCACAAAAGAGGGAAACCACAGACGATTATCCCTTTCGAAGTAAAATAAAAGAGCATAGCACAAATTAAAGATTTATTTAGATAACAATCTGCTATGTATACATGTATTTAGAAATCATCCATCTGTTCCTTACCATTAGTTGATATTTATTTAAGATAGGAGGTTGACAGAAGAAATATTCTAAATGCATTTGAAATAATTAGCATAACAATAATAAATGAAATTCTGAGATTATTTTGGTTATCATATTTTATAGAAAAATCATTAGAAGGCAGCTATGCTCACCCCTGTCCCACCAACCCACCACTAAGGAAAGGACTGCATAAGTAAGCACAAACACACCACACACTCATAAACATATTCACATATGAATATCCTTTGCAGTTTAAGAAATTTCAATGCAATATATAGTCAGGAATGATTTAAATGCTTACAGACTTTTATTCATATCTTACTAGTAGCTTAAATGATGATTACTGCCATCACTGAATAGTCATGTTCTTCTTTATCAATTTTAAAAGTATTTTTGTTGTATTTGAATTGTGTGAATATAAGTGAAGCGAATAAGCTTTAGAAATGTGATTTTTTTATTTAGTGATAATAAAATTGAGTTTTTGACTAAGTTCATTGAGTATAGTATATGTGTCTTTGTATATTAAGTTTCAGAGAAGACTAGAATCAGAAATAGTGAAACAGGAAACAAAAACCATTTGCTAAAATGAAACCAACTGCACAAACCAGAGATGAAAATAGAGTGGCTCCAAAGTTGTTTTATTACCTAATATACAATTTAGTAAACAAAAATGACAAAGCAAAGTATTTGAAAATGAAAACTACCGTTATGAATATTTCATTTCAACAGCATTCAAATGATTAATATTATTAAATGATTATAGTAACTAATATCATAACTGTCTAAATAGTTAATATCATAACCTGTGAGTTCACATGTGCATTGACTGTGTTGTGTCTCATAGGCCTCTATTACATCTAATTCTTACTCAATCTCTGCATGGCCTGTGTAAGTTTCTATGTGTGTCAGCTCTGAAGGACATATTTAGAATTTTTCAAGTATCTGTTACAGCATGATTAATGAAAGTTGTCATTTTATGCAATTCATTAAACACCCTTATATGCTTTCCTGACATCTCCCAGTTACTCCAACTTCAACCTCTGGTGACCATACTGCATTCTTGGAATTATTAACTCAACATTTTTTTTCTGATAAGATGTGGATAGTTTCTTTTTCTTCTCATTTGATAATCTTGGTATAGAATACAAGGAGTTGGAATTTGAAAACCTTCACCTCTTTGAAAATTCATCTTTTCTCAGTTACTGATAACAGGGCTAATTTTTGTATTGCTTAGTCTATTCGTTATTGGAAAAATACATCTCATATGTTAATTTGTCACATTATTTTTTTTGAAAACAAATGGAATGTTTATCTTCTTAATTTTATAACAGACAGAATTTCAAGGAAAAAATACAGTTCCACCTATAACACCATGTATTTTAATTCCAATAGCTTCTCAGGGTTGTTCAGAACTAGAACCATTACTGCTTGAAGAATACATTTAATAAATTTTATAAAATTATGTCTATTTCAATCTTCATAATAGATTTATATATGTATGTATTTATACACACACACACACACACATATTTCAATGGGAAAAGTAACTTTGAAGGAAAAAGAAAGCTATAAGTGCTAATGAAGCTTTTGACAACACAATCCTTATATATATATACCCAGAATGACTCAGACAAGGCT